>NW_024610015.1:0-65213 GCF_016920785.2 Ixodes scapularis | reverse complement strand
ACCAATGCTGCCGCATCAACTACAAAAGTGCCGTCGGCTCTTTTTTTTTCTTCTTTTCAAACGATAGTTTTAGAGCTGTGAAAAAATGGTGAAAACATGAAGCTGAGAAAAACGGGTTTGAAGGTTCGAACAGTGTTTTAGTTTAGATGGGGCTTGCCATTTCATCTAAAATGCTCCAGGGGCATATGTCACTCCTTCCTCTGCACGGTCCCTCTGTGCCTTGGCCACAGCTTCCATCTTCCTTTTTTTGTGGGACATCTTGGAGGACTCGAGCGCTTTCACTTGGGCCTTCGCAACCTTCATCTTGAGGGCCCTCTCTCCGTATGACGCTTGGTAGCTCCCTGGCTGTATGCCCATTTCCAATAGAGCTTCCCGATTCGCTAGGACGAGCCACGTCACGTGGCTCGTCCTAGCGAATCAGAGCTTTTGTTTCGCCAGCTTGACCAATAAGAGCGTGCACAGCTATGTTTTCTGCAGGGTTTTACGGTCTGTGAGCAGGATATCGCGAACAATGCTGCGAACAGAACGAAAGAGGGCGAGACGCTCATTCCAACAAGGGGGGCCTGTCCAAGCTAGTCCTAAGAAACGCGGAGGGAGCCGGCTTTGGAAATGGCACATTTTCTTAATCGGCCGTGTCGTTGGCGCGCGTGTGCGGCCGCCAGCACTTCAAAAATAATTTATTTCGGAGTAAATACTTTACTTACAGGAATAAAATTTTTGGACAGCATTCTTTATGAGTTGTAAAAGCTGGTCAGCCTATTTTCCAAAAATGTGACTTTTTCGAAAAAATCGCGATTCCTAGGCCGTGCCTCCCCTTAAGCGTAAAGCCGTAACGCGAGGAACAAACTGTCACGTCAAAAATTAAGTCTCCTTTTTTTTCTCTTTTTCTTCTTTTCTTTTTCTCAAGGCATCAAGCAATGACGAGATGAACAAGCTGTTGCATCAAACACGGAGGCACTGTCGGCTTCCTTTTTTTCTTGTTTTCTTTTGGCAACTGGTTACTTTCTTTGTGTTCGCACCAATGATGCAGGAAACATACTATTGCATCAGCCACGGAGGCGCCGTCAGCTCCTCTCATTCGTGTGTGCTTCTTGAAAAAAAAGTGAAAGCCGTTTACAACTCCCTGTAACGCCGAATTGGAGCGCAGCTCTTGAGGAGGAGGAGTGAAGGGTACTGAGGGGAGGGTAGACCCCTAATCCTTCTCCTCCTCCTCCCCTCATTCTTTAATATGCTCCGGGGGGGGGGGGTGTCACGTGACCTCGGGGGGGGGGGGGGGTGTCACGTGACTTCGGGGAGGGGGGTCACGTGACCTCGGGGAGGCGTGACCTGGGGGTCACGTGACCTTGGGTGTCACATGGGGGTCCCCTCAAGGTCACGTGACCTCAGGGGGTCACGTGACCTGGGGGTCACGTGGGGGTCACCTTGGGGTCACGTGACCTTGAGATGACCTTGGGAGGGGTCACGTGACCTTGGGGAGGAGACCACGTGACCTCGGGGGTCACGTGACCTCAGAGGGGTCACGTGACCTTGGGGGTCACGTGACCTTCAAAGGGTCGCGTGACCTTGAGATGACCTTGAGAGGGGTCACGTGACCTTGGGGGTCACGTGATCCCAAGATGACCCCACGTGACCCCCAAGGTCACGTGACCTTGGGGGTCACGTGACCTTGAGATGACCTTGGGAGGGGTCACGTGACCTTGGGGGTCACGTGACCTTGGGATGACCTTGGTTACGCCGACGCCGACGGCGACGGCGACGGCGACGCCGACGCCGCTCAAGCCGGGAACGGGCCCCTAAGAGCTGCGCTCTAAAACTTTGAATCTGTGTGTCTGAAATGGCCTAAGAGCATGCCAGGTTTTCTCTGTCGACTTACTTCGCACGCAATTCCGCATATGCTCCTCGGAAATGGCGGCACTGTGGGGCTGCAGAATTGCCTCTACTGGACTCCGAGCCACGGGCAATAAACTTCCTGCGCAGCCGCCATCGTCACGCAACACGAGCCCGTGGGCGTACCGCCAGCTGCCACAAACATCACATCTGGGCAAGTGGACAAGACATAATCTCTGATATATCACCCCCCTCTCATTTCTTGTGCCACCCACACATACTTCAACGGAAATTTATGCAGCACCTCTGCACCGACCAATTTTTAGAGCGCAGCTCTTAGGGGCCCGTTCCCGGCTTGAGCGGCGTCGGCGTCGGCGTAACCAAGGTCATCCCAAGGTCACGTGACCCCTCCCAAGGTCATCTCAAGGTCACGTGACCCCCTTAAGGTCACGTAACCTTGGGGGTCACGTGGGGTCATCTTGGGATCACGTGACCCCCAAGGTCACGTGACCCCTCGAGGTCACGTGACCCGTCCCAAGGTCATCTCAAGGTCACGTGACCCCAAGATGACCCCACGTGACCCCCAAGGTCACGTGACCCCCAAGTCACGTGACCCCTCTGAGGTCACGTGACCCCCGAGGTCACGTGGTCTCCTCCCCAAGGTCACGTGACCCCCGAGGTCACGTGACCCCTCCCAAGGTCATCTCAAGGTCACGTGACCCCCAGGTCACGTGACCCCTCTGAGGTCACGTGAACCCCCTGAGGTCACGTGGGGGTCACCTTGGGGGTCACGTGACCTTGAGGTGACCCCCATGTGACACCCAAGGTCACGTGACTCCCAGGTCACGCCTCTCCGAGGTCACGTGACCCCCCTCCCCGAAGTCACGTGACACCCCCCCCCCCCCCCGAGGTCACGTGACCCCCCCAGAGCATATTATAGAATGAGGGGAGGAGGAGGAGAAGGAGGAGGGGTCTACCCTCCCCTCAGTACCCTTCACTCCTCCTCCTCAAGAGCTGCGCTCCAATTCGGCGTTACAGGGAGTTGTAATTTTTCCGGTCAGTTAGCAGACAACGTCCAGTGTTTTATTATATTTCCACCTACAAATGGTGCTTCACAGCAGACAAACTGCATTCTTCGTTCGCATTAGCAGACGAACCGTCATTGAACGGTATCTGCACTCGCTATGCAAAAGGCAAATTAGATCTCACTCTCGCTCTTGCGGTGACCTATATCAAACCCCTAAAGTGGCATTACGAAGAACATTATTTGCAACTGTTTCTATCATGCTGGACTATGCTTGGAAGGTGCCGAGGCAATGGACACACTACAAGGCGATGACAACGATATTGGAGACCTGTAACTGCTGTAACTGCAAGCCCTGTAGACACAAACATTGTCGCCATGCAATGTGACAGCAGTCGCTGCTACTGATGTCTGCACAAAAGCAGGGTATCCTGAAGACGAATCTGTGCCTTGTCTGACGCTTCATGAGGAAAATATCAAGTGGTGGACGTGCTTTGTCTACTGCTCTGTCGTCGAAGGGGGGGGGGGGAGGGAGGAGGAGGAGGAGGAGGAGGAGGAGGAGGAGGAGGAGGAGGAGGAGGAGGAGGAGGCAGGGAGGGAGGGAGGGAGGGAGGGAGGGAGGGAGGGAGGGAGGCCAGACTGGAACTTGTGCAAGTTGTGTTGCACACTGTGAATGCTGTTGTTGATGCTGGCAACAGTAAGGTGCAGGTGAAAATCACTGCTCACTCTGCGTAGTCTAATTGTAAATAAGTGAATTTCTGGAGTAGTAAAGGCCCTAGTACATTGAGGAAACACAGCAGCGATGGAAACACATGTTCATTATCAACAGTTGGTCAGTTTCGTTCTCGATCACCCTGTTCCTTTACAAGCCTGTCACATCTCGGAGGGATTGAACTGCTGCACCAGTTGCGCCATTGTGTGCCTAACGACTTTTCATGCGCCAGACTGATACAAAAGTATAAATAAGGATGAAATGGCACCAAGGTGGCGCCCAAACTGAAATTATAAACGAGCCTCGTTGACATTAGTCGTCTCACAGTTTTTGTTGGCAACATTGACACCAGAACGTCCGGCCCAAAGGGAACGCCGGTGGATTCCAATCCGAATCTCTGTATTCGAAGGTTGCTGCCACGGTTATACTTCGTTTCAGCTTAAAACAGTTGTTAAAGCATCCCGCATTGCAATGCTTCCGCTACAGACCTCTTTGAAGCCATTTGCTGTCGCTCTGCTTCGTCTAAGTCCGTACGCAGATGACGCTGCAAGTGCGAGCTCTGGACTTTCAGCGTCCCTGCCAAGAACACACGCTCGTGAAGCGCAAGCACTGTCCAAGGCCACGTGCTGGCGCTTGTAGCATTGGCTGCGTCTGCTGCCGTTGCTCTGTGCTTTTCTGGAGTGCTGGAGTCACTTTATCTGAATAGCGGAGAAAACAGCACCGCCATATTGTGATAAACTCAAATCTAGTATTTAAGTTGTGTCGACGTGACCATAGACGTGACTATTCGCGACTCCAGCAAAACGGACGCCACCAAGTGGGAAAACCGGGAACCAGCCAGAACAGGTCGCTTTGCGCCTTTCCGCGTCTCTGGCGGCTTTCGCGGACACGTGTTGTCGGTGCGGTGGCGAACAATGTAATTTGATGAAGGTCCGAATATTTCTTAAGTTTACCCGAGTGTTCATTAGTGTGGTGAAGCCTCAGTAGATTGTTTTCTTCCATCACGTGTTTGAAAGCCCGTTTACTCCACAACGCACGGTCGCATGCTTTTGATTTCTTGGATGGGGAGGAATTACGGAAAAATGTTTGGCTTTCTTGTCTGTCCCGAATCACATTCAAAGTGACGACTACTTGGTAACTGATAAGTGGTTTCTTTATAAGGATTTTAGAACAGTGGACTGAGGACGACAGACGAGGTTTTTCACTGGAGGGAACACCAATGCTGCAGTTAAGTGAAGGGAAGGTTCGATAGCTTCTTTTCTTGAGTTTGGTTGTGTTCGATTAGCTTCAAGATTGAGCCACCAACGCCGGTCAGTGTGTTGGCTATTCATCTTGGCTGCTTTTCGCCGAAAAAGCCTCTGGACCACACCGAAGGAACTGGGCTGATTTCTCAATTACTTGATTCCAGAAAACCTGCTCACTGCATACGATTCATGAGCAAAATTGTCTGCTTTCAAAACGGGGGGGACGCGTCTCGCAAAGTTAGAAGCTGTTCCAGCATTGTGATCTATCGCACCTCCAATATTTATATTATACCCCCTCAAAGCTAGCAGCAATATGAGTTACATTGCTCAGGTTGTCCGACCACAAAAAATACTCATTTTCTCCGTTCAGGGTTCGAAGTCAAGTTCAATGCAGAGAGGTTCTGCGTGAATCTGTGATGAAGACTCTCTTCAATTTGTCCACATTTGTCCGCATTTGTCTCCGTGCTACCGGCTAGAACCATTTGGCTGAGTTTAATTAGTATCTCTCTCGTCTGTCAAATGTTCTTTTACTGAGCAGTTCACCTAATGGCTAGACAACTAAGCTCATATTTCAACCCGAAGACTATACTAATATCGCTTTAGTGGGACATAGTACGTAATATAATACATAACCCGCATATTCGTCAAAATGACTTCTCAATTGCTACTAAACCTGAATTGAAATGCGAGTATCAGCTGCTTAGTGGGGTGCCAGCGGGTTAACATGCCCCTTGGCTCAAGAAGCGCTTGCTTAATTTTCGTAATTTTCCTGCAGCCTGTGTTGGTGACCGAGCAGATCTACGACTGGAGCTGTTTCTTAAACGCGGATATGTACAAAAGCTCGATTTCGCGGACAGATAAGTCGCGAGTCAGCTGAAGATTAGTCTCGGTGGAACAATTCTGTAGTCATCGCCGCTTTACTTAGCTGATGAAAACTTATTAGAGTCTATTACCGTTTCTCCGGAGCCCATAGTTTCAATTTTGAAGGAAATCTCCAAAACAAAAGTTTGACTTGAAAAGAACAAAAATCACCGGGAAAACAAAACTATGCTCTGCAAGTTTATGTGCCTGGCTACACTTAACCATCGCAATTCAAATACCTATAAAATAGGGCATTAAACAAAAAAAAAAAAAAATCTGTTAAATTGAATGCGCCACCCGTTCAGGCGGCCTGGCCGAGCCGACCCGACCCGTACCCAGCCGCCATGTTTGTTTGGTGGTGGCGCCCCCTATTGGTCGCTGGAGTCGCGATTAGACGCTTCCACTGTTTACAAAAATCACAGTCCACACGTGGAAAATCACAGTCCAGCCAGCGCTCGCTCTCGATTGCGGCCAGCCAGAAACTGCACGTGCAAAACGCACAAACACAGCAATGAACGCACCCTAATACGCTTTTATGGAAAGGTGTATTGCAAGCCCGCAGCCTGCGTTGGCCTGCCCCAAGGCCCTGTGCAGAAAACTTGGGAACATAAGAAAGGCGTGCGAACAGTGATGGAGCAAGGTACGAGCTGAAGGCTATTTCTACCTATTCCATCACGCGTCACACTGTTGTGCAGTGTTGCTTTATATGTTTTGTCTAATTTTCATGTAATTTTGCGAAAAACGTTTCAAATAAAATGTATTGAAAGTACTGTTCACATGGAGTTATATTTACATGCCATATTTCCTTGAGTTTTGAAGACCAGGTGTCATTTAGCCTCTACTTTAACATTCTTAATACTCGTATGCTGCTCCCAACTTGCTCCAATACCTCGTTTTTGCTGCCCCCAGCCTACTTCAAACTGTAGTTTTTTCTGCTCCTAAGATTGCTCCAAAGCTGCTTTGCCCAGTTTTATC
The DNA here is from genome assembly GCF_016920785.2 of Ixodes scapularis. NCBI lineage: Eukaryota > Metazoa > Arthropoda > Arachnida > Ixodida > Ixodidae > Ixodes > Ixodes scapularis. The sequence continues at coordinate 58,570 of NW_024610015.1, read as the reverse complement.
CCTGATCGCGGGAACATCAGCACAATACAAGTGACAGCAGCAGTGTTGCCTCTGTGTGACAGCTTTTGGCTACAAAAGCAGCAGCAACTGGTGTTGGACGACACGTGTTGCCCAGATCGGTGGATGAGTGAATTTTGTGCTGTCGACACAACAACGCAGATAGCTTCGATGGCGTTCCCTGTCAATTACGTGTTTTTTTTAAGAGCTTACTCAAATGAAGGCCTTGAGAATGCTATTTAACAATAATGAAGGTTGGCGTACAGCTTAAATAGTTTGATTAATGTTTTTACTTCATAATTACGGAAAGTGATTGTCGAAATTCTCACAGCTACGATTGTGAACATTCAGTTGGTTGTTAAGATTAGAACTGCCAAGAGACCAGCTCACATTACTACTAGTGAAATAAAATGACATGTCTACTCACCCGTCGCTAAAATTGAATAAACATTCACGAAAATGAGCGATTAAAAAATCAAAGCATGAAAACGACTGCTCTGATCATGATTGTTGATGCTTGGAACTTGAAAACAGCCGCTGCCAGACACCTGAATTGTTTCAAAAATCCCCAGGATGTTTTTGGGGAATGAAGCAATCAGATAGCAGGTGGTAAAGGCAAATAGGCAGCGTTGAAAAGTATTTATTCCACCGATTCTTATGAAGGTTGAATGTGTCGGTGTCGCAGTTCTTAAGCACTGTCAGTTCAGCTCAACACCACGCTACAAAAGACACTTTGGGGTACTGCCGGCGCTAACTGAATTTTACGCTAGAAATAGGAATTGCGTGAGAGAAAGAACCGGACAGAAACACTTCATACAGTTGTGTAAATCTTGAACAAATCAGCAATCTCAGCTACTTTGGTTAGGGCTAGTTGCTTCGTCAGCAAATGAAAAACATTTTGATAATTTAAAATGCGGAAAATACTCTCCCTGTTAAGTTTTCTGATCACAGTCACTGGTTGATGTCGTTCCATGGTAATTTCTGGTCCTTTGAATGCACTAGCACGTTGTAGAGTCACATTTCCATAGCCGCCGTACCGCACATGAACGAAGGTAAACAATCAAGATGGTGAAGTGTTCCTTTTGTTGGCCTTGCCATTAGCGTGGTGTGACAGGGTGTTCCCTGACTGTCAGACAACAAACCGGCGAACACGGTTGCCGGGCGGCAAAAACATATTTTTCAGACAGTTCATGTTTCCCCAATGTGACAGGGTTGCCGAAAACATGTTTTTCTCGTGTTGATGGACAGAGTTGTCCAACTGTTTCCTCAATGTGACGGTGTTTTTAGTTGCATGTTTTTGTGTATTTTTGTTTCATGACAAAATATTTTATATAAAAAATGTATCATAAAAGTTTTTTTATATTCTGTATAGAATTACTGCATATGTCAAACGAAACTAGGTGCTTAATGCAATTCATTATAAATGGGTTTGACTGTACAGAGTGAGAGACAACTCGTTACGATACGAGATTTGTTTGTTGTTCTTTCCCGCTTCATTCTTGTTTTGGTTTTTCTCAATGCTGCCTTTCTGTTAAATAGATTGCACTTTTTGTTGTAATACTATATCATGTTTTCTTCTATTTCAACTAGGCTGAATCAAGTACTGGGGGCACCCTTGCTGAAACGGAGAGTATAACACCAAGTGAGATAAGGGAGGCCATCAGGCGTTACTGGAAACATCGGGGTCCACTTGCTTGTTTCATGGTGAGTGATCCATTGTTTTACCCAGGTGTTGTCATATATTTGGATTCAAGAAGCTCATAGCTGTTATCAGAGACTGCCTCCCCATATTTCAACCACAGATTTATAAGCTTTGCTGATCTCACAAAATAGAAATACAGCACTGCATGCAGCAGGAAAAGGGAAGGCAGGAGGTTTTTGCTATAAGCACCAGCACCTGAAGTTTGTCAGGGCTGTAAAGACACTTGACTAGGCACTCTAGTCCTATGGAGCTGGATAAATCTAAGACACCAAGGGAATTTGAATTCTGGCACGTACAGTTTGAAAATGTGTACTGTAAGATACAGAGCATGCACTCGCCCTTACTTTTGAGACACTAAAATACTATATGCAAAGAATGTGTCAAGTGCCCACCCCATAAAACTTCTGAGCCTACGAAGCGAACCAAGGTGTTCATCTGCGTCAGCAGCTTCTCCAGGAAGCTGGTGCAAGGCAGTGAAGCTTTACCCGGGTGCGCCGGTACAAAGCAGTGAAGCTTGACGCAAGAGCGCCGGTGCAAAGCAGGCTTGGCGTGAGCCGTGTGGCTGTTTTCAAAATGGGAGGGTTCCACCAGACTGCTCTTATACCGTTCCGTTGGATAAACCAAGGGCCTACCCTGCCATGTGCCCCCTCTGCTTTTCTGGTCTTGGACCTAACAAGTGCCCATCCCCATTGTTTTCATGATTATGTTTAGCTTTTGGTTGGGCACTTGCTCAGTATTTCATGGTAGTAAACGGTCTTAGCTCATACGAGCACCTGCCTTAAAGTGTATCATGCATGAAATTCATCATTAGGCCATTTTCATTACTAGAAACACTTTTCTTAGCCTTATCCAGTATGTGAAACTCCAAAATGCTGCTGTATGGCTTATATATATATCTCACCTAGGTGTTTTGTCTAGAAGTCATTGATTCCCAAAAGTCTAGGTGCACATGGAAAGAACTAGAGCTGAGTGAATGAGAACAAGTGGTCTAATAGTGACAGTGAACCATGGATGTCACATTCCTTTGTACTACTACTGCATGCTGCTGTTTTACAGCGCAGCTGTTAAGGGCTAGTTTCCCAAGGATCGTGTGCCCCGCAAAGAAATGTCGACACAAAACTCTGGACAGCTACCGCGATCTATGAGCGACAGCGACAACCGGCTTGCCGGCCTCGCTCATAGATGGCGGCAACCTTTCTAGCCTTTTCTCTCTGGTTTTCACCAGAGTGGAAAGGCTGAACTTCTCTAGGCGTCGTCCTTAAGGTCATCCTAGAAGTCGTCCTTGAGGTCGTCCTTGAGGTTGTTCGAGAGGTTGTCCTTGAGGTCGTCCTAGAAGTCATCCTTGAGATCGTCCTAGAAGTCGTCCTTGAGGTTGTCTTACAGGCTGTCCTAGAAGTCGTCTTTGAGGTCGTCCTTGAGTTTGTCCTTGAGGTCTTCCTAGACTTCGTCCCTGATGTCGTCCTAGGCATCGTCCTTGAGGTCATCCTAGACGTCGTCCCTGAGGTCGTCCTAGAAATTGTCCTTGAGGTCGTCCTAGACATCGTCCTTGAGATCGTCCTAGACGTGGTCCTTTAGGCGTCGTCCTTGAGGTCGTCCAAGAAGTCGTGCTTGAGGTCGTCCCATCATAGTACAGTTTCGCTGGTCTTCCTTCTTCACCAGAGTGGAAAGGCTGAAATTTTTTTTGTTCTGTTTCGCCCTGTATTAAAAAACATTTAGCACCACAATAAGATTAGCTATGGGATGTTACCTTTGCAATACAGTAATCCCTCGTTATAACGAAATCGCTTTTTTCAAATTATAGCTTTTATCGAAGTTCAACGTGGTCCTGTTCGAAATTCATGCATTTTGAACTGAATTATTCTAAATGCATCGGCAGCTGACCACACCTATTATGAAGGCCGAGGTTCCAAAAGCATGCAAGCCTACACGGAGGTGCAAAGAGACCCTTGCATTTCCTCCCTCTTCTTCGCCTAGGCGAACGGCAAACTGGGAAAACGGCAAACAAGTAAATGGGACAATGGGTGACGAAGGGCAGAGCACTGCTTCCGATGCCGATGCGCCGACAGGTAGCAGCGGGAGCAGCATCCACGTTACGACGCTACTCATGGCGCCCTTGACCGACGCTTCCTGACCCCCGTCGGGATCGGGTCAAGAGAGCGGTGGAGCCCGGAGGAGATCATCCCTTCGAGAGCCCCCGATGTGCGCGCTTGCACGCATGTGCCTGCGGTGTACCACATGCTACATGCACATGTGCGTCATATGGAAGTGGGAGAGCTTACCGAAAGTCGCTTACCGTATTTACTCGCATAATAAATGCTCCCACCCCAACGAGCATCAATATTTTAACTTTTTTTTTTCCGTCCCGTAATCAAGGCACCTCCAATTTTCGTATCCGCGAGTCTCGAATTGCGTCCAATTTAGCAAGCCACCAAGCCAGTTTTCTTCTGCCGCCAAGCGGTCAGGCGAAGTCAAGCCAAGCCAAGCCGCTCTCGTAATGGCCGCAAGTGCGTAGTTGAAAAAGTGATCAACCGTGAAACCGAGTGTCGTGCGCACTTGACGAAGCTCGAGTCGAGGAATTGCCGATCCCCGAACATTCTTCACCTATCGTATGCGTTGGTGTCAACGAACAAGCCGTCGTCTGTGGTCCGCTTTCGGACAGTGAAATCGTGAAAGTGGTTAGGCCTAATTTTACATACTCCGGGTAAATGCGTTTATTTAATCCATAACAGAACGGCACAGCGAGGTGCATGCTGCGCTGTAGGCTGAGAGTGTCTGGTAGCTTCTCCGTGAACGAAACGTGATCCGTGCGAGCGGGCTTCCGTGGTCGGGGGTTGGACTTCGTACGAGTTCTTATACGCGTAGTCGCGGATATACCTGAGTGTGCTCGCCGGATACTAACAATATATATCGCCTAAGAATGGTCGTGTTGCTTTTCTTGCCGAGTGAGCTTCGTAGGGCGCTTTTCCTTTGGCAAAAGGCACTCCGAAAGTGCCGTAAAAAGGTTTGCAATTTTAAAGCATAGTTATTGTGGCATGCCCCCGACAAGCTGTGGGTGCGCCTCCATCACTGGAGACGTGCCACAGTACCTTGCCGTGTCATATTGGTACCTAATATAACATTTGCACGAAGTGTGTAAATGCAAAAATTTTACCCCGTTTAATGAACGCCCAACAAATATGCGTCAATTTTTCGGGAAAAAAAGTGTGTTCAATATGTGAGTAAATACAGTAGATCTGCAAGGTTCAGAAAGTGGCCGGCCTAAGTCTGAAATCGCCGAAGATTTTGACATTCTGACATCGGCTGTTCAACACTGTCCACCATTTTGCAGAACAAGCAAGGTAATGGACAGGTGCAAGAAGTTTCTCATGCAAGCTAGAGAAAGCACCCCCGCGACCCGAAGATGAAAGATTGCCAACTGCTTTGCGATCGTCGGAGTTTCCTTTGCGAGTATGCTTGCTGAGCCAGCACACGATTCCTAGAGCTGCAACGGTCTCTACAGAAATGCGTGAAACATGTCGGTGAAGCACCAACAATACTACCTCATTCGTTCTCGCTTGTTGATGCGGACGTTCCCATTGTTGCTCCTGCCACCGGTGCTGCAATAGACTTCTTCCAAAATCGAAGCACACCATCGCGGCGAAACACCCCGCAGTGCACTCTAGGAACTAGTTGGCCACTCAGTTTCGGTTTCCATTGAGCAGCTTCATTTCATGCTATCATACTCTGATCGAATGCGTCTTCAATTATGTGACTTTTCACGAATGTACAATAAACTCATTATCGAGCCATACAAAACGAAGACTGGGGCACTTTCCTTGGTTCCCAAAACACCGGATATTGTGCGCACGTGTGCAAACGTAGTAAGACGTGGCTTAGTACCTCACCTACGAGTGCATCTTTGAGCTCAATTTCAATAATCCCGTCTAATACCAGTGAACTACAACTGAATTTTGGTCACCTTGAGCCTTACACGTAGTATGTTTCCAAACGTCCGCTTCTTGTTGCTTCGCTGGACGAAAAGCAAGCGGCATCCTCACAGGAGTATCAAAGTTGAGGCCAGTGTTGAAGCATGAACTGTTAAGGAAACGCAGTAAATTCGACCTCATGCACAAAAGTTACTATGATGTTTTCCTCGCATCATCATATATCTCCCACTTAAATTTTATACTGATAGGAGATTAAGTTTTTGCAAACGCTGAGATCGGCTAGCTACGACGGAGGCCCTAACAAGTGTCCCCTACTCCTTGCTAAGCCTTTTTGGATAAGCTTTTTCTGTCGCCCAAGATCTGTGTCTGAACGGTGTGTCTGAAATTATTTTGGCATACTCAGTCAGGAAGAAAGCAAACACATAACAAATATTATGGCCTTTAGCAACCGTCAAATGAGCTTTGAATAATTTCGTTCGTTTGGCGCACCGCATAGGGGCTCACGCCTGCCCGGCGCACTTCCGGCGAACGGTGCGACATTTTTCACACAAGTGCTCGACTTTTGCTTTCTTAAAAAGGTTTGTATGTGCAAATGTGCCTATATGATTGCAGGATAACTTTATGCACATACGCAATGTTGGATATTATGGAATGCAAGCGGGTGGGACTTCACTTTGTGCAGTGCTGCGGGTCAGTACAGATAAGAGATAAGAAGTGTGTTCCAATTGAGCTTTTCAATGGCGCTTCCGAGTTTTACCTCGCGTACTCAGGCGTATTAAGAAAAATAGTAATTGCAAAAAGTTATATTTCGTGTATGGACGCACAAAACAAACAAACTTCCTGACCAGCAACACTAATGTAAAGGTGCGAGCTCGATGTATGCATACTTATTGGTTGTAACAGCTAGCTTGTTGACTCGTACACAAGCAAGATCCCCGAGCTTCACAGATTCGCGAGCTTCACAGATTCGCGATTCTCAGCACTGGCTCGTTCACATATCTCAAAACGCTAACAAAAAGGCTCGAGTACAAAAATACAACAAGCATGTGTTAAGACAAGCTATACATCTTCGGCTTGTGCTATAGCTTCGAGGTCTGGCCATTTAGGTTAGTTTAGAGACCAATTAGAATGACGCTCTCGGGACCAGAGAACATGTCACGTTCTGTGTATAATCTCTTGTCGACATGTCGATCGAAACCGAAACCATGCCACTCTCCTCCCTGGCCAACTAGTTCCCAGAGTGCAACGCACGCCGTGTTGCATGCAGGGGTTTATGCCTTTCTGTCATCGTTTCGTAAACACGAAACGACGACAGAAAGGCACCTCAGGAGACGCCGACGACTGCGGAGACGCAAAACATCCTACGGTGCTTCCAAACAAAGTTAGGTGCAGCGGCGGTGACAGTGTTCTTGTGATGCCCAGAGCAGTTCGAAAAGAACTGATGCCCGGATGAAGCTATCGGCAAACTCCACTTACTTAGTTTTTTACTCTGTGAAGCTGCCGCTTGTTGTTCATAACCAAGGTTTGTTTAATTAAATATACAGTCAGAGTGTTCCTCAGTGTTCCCGTCCACGTCGAAGGCTGCTGGCGCTGTTAGGCTCTATCGCTTTTATCGAAGTACTGCTTATATCAAATTTTTCTGCCGCCCTGTTGACTTCGTTATAACGAGGAATTACTGTATCTTCTTTTTTTGTCTGCAATATATTAGAATTACCTTATTTTCTTTTTTTTTGTAATTTTTAATTATTTTTGCTTGCTATTTTGATAGTCCAAATGCAGCATCCTTCTACTACACTTTGTAAGCTCTGTGCAGTATTCTGGAGCATGTCGCCGTTAAGCCCAGGAAAGTGTCTGACCTGGTGCATATGGGACTTTTCTCAGTGCTGCTCAGAGCTTGGAAGAGTGTTTTATGTCTCCTGAAGCTCATCCAACTGTGGTTACCAAGAGTATGATCTTGCTTTATGTTAGTATGGGAATTGTCTGACTAAAAACAACTCACAAATTTTCTCACTTTTCATCTTTTCTGGGGCATTATCTCGGCCAAATGAATTCAAATGAACTCTGCTTCCTGACTCGCTTTTCTTTCGCGTTTTGAAGCGGTCTTTGGAATCATGAAATGTTATTAATTTACTTGTTTTTATAGCTTCAGTGCTTTAAGCAGCCTGTCAGTTTATGCATTCCCATTTGACAGAATGGCATCCTGGCTGAGATGCCTGTAGAAGTGGCAGGCAATTGAGATTTTAGCTGCATGAGAATCCTTTGCCCTTTGCTGGGGCATGCCAGATTCTTTCCATTGGTTCGGCACTTAAACCCTCAAAATATTCTTTCAGTTCACTTTATACGGGCAGTTGTTGCGCCCATTTTACATAGCTATGAATTCAGATCAGACATGCATTTTTTTCTTCCCTTTAATGCCTTATAAGCAATCTCTATCTTATTTTTTTATTAGTGAGAGCTAAAACAATTGCTGTGATATGGATTTCATGTTTAAAAAAAGTCTTGCTCTTGCCTTTTCCAGAAACAGTGGGGAGATTGCCCGGGTAAACGCCTGCTGAGCTGCTGAACAGGCCACCCCTTACCGTGGAAGGATGCATTCATCTGGTCGGTTTGGACTTCTGAGCACACAGTTCAGTGCTGCTTATTGTTGCATTTGCTCCGTACACTCTGGTGTGAGGGTGTGAAAAGATTGAGACTGCTATTAAATTTTTAAGCATTGCCACGAGACCTAGCTGAGTTTTTCATAGTAATAGAGGGGTGCATCTAAGGAACTTGAGGACAACGTTACTTGGCTGGCGAGCTGTTGTAATTCGACGTACCCAAGGTAGAGACAAAGAAAGGAGGACAAAGTACTTGTCGCAGTTTCCTTGTTCCGTATGTAATCACCCTTGTAGGAGCATCATACACGTCATGCGCAGTGGGCATATTTCTGTAGTTGCGGAATTAGTCCTTCTCGCCGGTAATTAACAAAACACTGCCATTTGTTCCTATGTTCCCATTTTATTCACACTGGTTATTGTTGAGCTTCACATTTCAGTTGTCACAAACACAATATATCGCTCCTGTATGTACCTGGAAAAGTGACGCGGACCTTCTGTTCACACACCGGCTCCTTCTCTTTGTCCTTCCCCTCTTCCCAAGCAGATGATGCCTTTTTTGAGCACGACCTGGCAACACTTCCTAGATAAAGCCTTAGTGCTGAATTGTCAATGTCACTTATGAGGGTGACAGGTGAGGGTGACAGGTTGAACAGGAGCGCTGTGTCACTGTTCACCAGAGACCCGTCTGCACCCAATGGTGACACGGATCTCCGCTGAATGCTGACGAAGCACAAGTCTGGTTCTTTCCTCTCCCGGTGTGCTCAAGAATGGTGTTCCTGGAGGAGAAAACGAAATATTTAAGAAAGAGGATGTTGGCAAGGAGGAAAGCAGAGTGTATGATGGTTTGCATTACTTTCAGTATAAAGGGGCTTTAATACAGTAAACTTTCGTTAATTTGACTTCGACGGGACCTTGAAATTTGGTCGAATTATCCGAATGATCGAGTTAAAAAAAAGGACAAAAACACAGTTAAAATTAAACTTCCTTTTATTGTCCAAAGTACTGACGGATGGTCTCCTGCCGTCTGCGCTTAAAACGCGTGTCCAAAAGCATGCTCCGGAGAACAGCGTAACGAAACATCACGTCCCCGAAAAATCTCGCTCTACAAAAAAAGAAGAAAGAAAAAAGAAACTTTTACTTGCCTAGTTTGGCACCAGGCAGCCAGACCATCGGTGACAGAGAAAAATAACATAAAAAAAAATAGGAAAAGAGAACCCGCACTTTCCGGCGCGAGATGGACCGCACACAATGCTTCAGAAAAGCGCTTGGAAAGCGCGCGCTGAGAAGGCTTTATGAGCCGACTGTGGTGCCAGGCGGCCAAACTGTCGGCGACAAAAAAAAATAAATAAATAAAAAAAGAAAGGAAAAAAAACTGGTGCTTTCTGGCGCGCAAGATGGACTGCACACGGTGCTACAGAGCGTTTTGAGCGCTGTCTCCGTGCTGCAGAGCACTGTCTCCGTGCCCGACCACGGGCTATGTTCTCCGTGCTACTCCACACCAGATTGGTTGTGCTGGCTCGTGTCATTCGCTACAATCCATCTCAACGGCGTAGAGGAGGAGGCGCATATTTGCGCACGTTCATCTTTGCAGCAAAGGGCCCGTGTTTCGTGGTACGTGGGTGGTTTTTCTGCCGTGGTGCCGTACAATGTGAGCCCGCTCGCGTTTGCTCGAGACGCATTATCCGATGCAGAGTCTTCCCGAGTTCAAACTATCAAACTTTTCCTCCCATAGAAATGTATAGGCGCTCGCCGGGACTTCTGAGTATGATCGAATTAAATGAAAAGTCGAATTAACCGAGGTAGAACTAAAAAAAGTTTACTGTATATGGTCACCCTGTCATACTGATGGCATTGGTACGAGTATTTTATGAATCGAAAATGTTTGAAAATGGTAATAAAGAGGACCAAGGAGCCGAGCCAAAAGGAGTATGTGATACGAACGGTTGTTGTGAAAACCTGATTACATCACTTCAAGTCGGCAATGTTTAAAGAAATAAATATAAACGACATTGTGAATCCTTGAGCTCAGCTTTCTGTATGACCAATCGCAATTGAAGTCCACTTCATGTCAAATTTGTGTTGCTTGGGTTTTAGTTTCAAACAAGCACATTGGGCATGTTGATCCATCTAAAGAAAACAGAACTGGCAGCCTCGATCTAGGCCTTTTGAATGTGTGAGACGCACTTACCCAAGTTATTGTCTACTTTTCTATAAAATTTTATGTTCAAAATAGCATGTTTTGTCCAAGTCGCTGTAGTTGACTGTGCCACCACCTCTTGGTCATGCTGTGCACTGCCAGGAAGAACTGTGACATCGCCTTCAACAAGTCCGCATATCAAATTCAAAACTGCTGGCGTGCGCTCTCTGCCGGTTGCGGTTCTATATCGAGGTGCCACGATTAGCTGCTTTACATTAACGAATGAGGGAAGTGGCTTTCTGAGAAAGCCTCCTTTACAAAGCACTCTCTGCCGTGAAGTTCAGGCAAGTGAATGTATAGATTATGCTCTAACCGACAATGAAGCAGGCATTTTCATCTTAAAGGACTGAGAAGACCATCATGAAATGTTATGTTGAGCCGATGACAAACAACGAAGGACTGTCTCGGCTTGGCCATGACTTTCGCAAAATCATTAACTCTGTTTTAAAAGCCTTGGATTCCCAACATGCCGTAACTGCTGTGGCTGTTAAGGGCAGGGTCCAGGAAGGTTAAGTAAAATCAAGTATTTTCTATGCTTAACTGCCAGATGTTTTCCCTGAAGCTCAGTTGCACCTTGCAACTAGATTCCATGCCACTTGTTGTGCGATCCAGTATGGAGGAAATTACTAACAGCTAATTCTCCAACCACTGCCCTTGAAGGAATTATTTGAGATGGCTGAACAACTTGGGCCTCAAATAATAAGTACCCATTTTTCTGCTGCAAAGCATCAGCCAGGTTCACACTGTTTTGAAACGATAATTGCACCAATCCAATACCATTATTACTGTCCACACCGAAATTAATGACAAATGCTATATCTCTGGTGCCAATGAAGAAGTCAAATGTAGTGACTTTGAAGTTGTGTCTTCCCGCTCGCTGCTAGTTAACCTTGAGAGTGCACTGTTGCATCTAACCAAGCAGGGCTCCAGGCCTTGGCAAAAAGCGGACGGAAGAGTAGGGCAAACGGCTTTAATGTTGGGCATATTCGCTGGCAAAATGAGAAAGAACAATATGCCGTGGCATTATCTTTCTATGGGGTTTGACACCGCCACTAGATAGTAAAACAAACAAACAAAAGCGAGTGGTGTGGAAAATGTGACTTCCGAGCTCGTTGGTGTCAATTATCAGTTCAGTCTACAGACTTTTGGTGTCAGTTATCAGGGTTGTCTATAGAACTTTAAGTATTGGTGATTCCAATTTGCTACAAGGCATGAGGTGTACATGCTGCACCTGACATTTAGTTATGCTCTCTGAAAGTCTCGGTTTGCTGTCGTATTGTCTAAGATTGTTGTCCACTAGTGAAGAAACTGCAATCAAAATTGTCATGTATCTAATTTGAAAGCTAGACTTGAAGAAGCCAGTGATTTATTGTCCGTTTCTGTAGATGTCTTTGCTACATATGCTCGCTGGATCAATTGATTTAAGAGGCTTCACTAAAGGCTATCTTTCAAGGGAAGAAATCCTACAGATACAAAACATGTAAGTGCAAGTTGAAATGCTTGCAGTATCGCTACAGCCAGCAGAAGAGGTAACAAAGACATATAGCAGAAGAGCAGCTCAATGTCTGACTTTGGCATGTGACTGGCATGTTCCATGGACACTTCCAGTATATTGTTGTCCTTGGCAAAGGTTCTGGCTCACTCAGTGAAGAGGGATCAGCCACTTGTTGAAACTGACCTTTTTTGTGCAGCAGTGCAGCAGGCAGGCAGCACAAACCATACTAGATTGCGTGGCCTTTGATACATGCTTTGATAAACCTAGAGGTTCCTAGGAGCCAATAAAGCTGCGGAGTGGAGAGGGGGCTGCGACAAGGGGTGTCGTATGTAGGTTGCACACCCCCTGTTTCAGTAGTTCCTAGGAACATCTAGGTAGTGCAGCATGTATGGAAGGCTATGGAATCTGCTGTTCACATTATATCCATGCCCCATAGTGCATGGATTCCTGCTACCAAAAGTGCCAGTTCAGAAAGTACTTAACGAAAACTTGGAAAAGAATTGCAGCTTTCCAAGACAAGCAAGATATAGCAGCTGTTATGGCAATGGTAACAGCTCCAGTATTGCATCCAGAAGAAGCCTTGGAAACACTTTTCAAAGAAAGGGAAGTTGAGACTGGCATTCACTTTCAAGGAACGAGTACCCTGGGCCCAAATGACATAACAAGCTGGAAATTATGAACAAAATACTGTTGCTGCCGAGACTACAGTGTTTTGCAGTTGTGAGAAGAGAAAAAGAAACATTATTCAGAACTTAATAGGCATTCGCACAAGTAGCCTTGCAGTACCTGCTGCTGAGGTTGGCATGGAGGAGACTTTCTCTGCACTAAAAATTTATTTTATTTGGACAGGCAGTTTGCTTTTTCCAGGGAAACTGCCCCTTAGGTCAGCTGTTACATTGTGATTCATGTGGCCTGAAGTGTATAGCCCAAGGCAGGCTAATTGTGTTTGTTATTTCACACAATTTATTAACAGTTTTCAGCTTCACTCTCTTAAAGGGGCTGAAATTAAGATAAATTTATTTTTAAAAAGCCTAGATGGGACACTTTTTTTCTATTTTTTTTTTGTTTGCTTAATGTTTAGGTTGTTAGGCGAAATTGAGGTGGAGATCACGGCCTGCTCTAAGCCCCGCCCACAGATCAGTCGCCTCACCCATTACTAGTGGATTGGCTTGGCTGCTCGGCCGAACACGCTCGCAAGCTTAGTGTCTCCCCATCACGACGTCTGGTATGCGTCCGGGGTATCTAGTCGCGTGAGCAGGCACGCAGCAGCCTCCGGCATTGTCTGCTACTCCACTATCATCTATTGTTATCTGCAACGCCCATAAGCGCTGGCCATGAAGGCAGCGCGTCAGTATCCGTTACCACCTGCGCCCGTCTGCTGTTCCTTCCCCGTCTAGAAACGTCTGCAACGCTCTCAAGCCACGACCATGGAAGCAGCGTTCCAGCGTACTATCGTGCACGAGCCACGGTCTAATACAAGTGCTTGTTAACATCGCTGGATGTGCAGTAAAAAGTGACCGAGAGGGATAAAATAAAGCCACAAAATAAATATACCGTATTTACTCGCACAATGAACGCACTCGCGTAATGAACGCACCCCCCAAGTCGGCTCCCAAAATTTTGACTTTTTTTTCATTCGCGTAATAAACGCACCCCCAACTCGGACGTCAAAATTTTGACCCCCTCCCTTCACGGGCGAAATGAACGCACTTTTCTATCCTGGTGCAGCGAGGTCGCGAAGGCATGGGCAGCGTGGGCCAACAAAAGGCAAAAGGCGTTAAAAAAATTCGCTAAGATCCAACGGAAGCAAGAAAAAAAAAAACATGGAGAGGAGCTTTTTTTTTTTTTTTTTTTTTTTGCACAGCGCTGTCTGGACTTTGGGTTCGCACGCCGCGGCGCGCAAGGAGGTAAGAAAGAGAAGCGCTCTAAGCGAACGAAATAGCTTGCGAAAGGCGGCAAAAAGAAAAAAAAAACACGGAACTGAGAAAAAAACAAAAGAAAGAGAGCTTTTTTTTTCTTTTGCACAGCGCAGTTTGGCGCGTCGCGCGCAAGGAGATAAGAAAGATAAGCGGAGAGCCCTCGCCTAAGCAACGCCCAAGCAAACAAAACAACTTGCGAAAGGCGGCAAAAAAAAACAAAAATCCCAAGGAACTAAGAGAAAAAGAAAACAAATCTTTTTTTTGGCACAGCTTAGTTTGGTTACGGGGTCGGGCGCCGCGCGCAAAAAGATAAGAAGTTCTTCGATTTTTCAGGATAAAAGGTCCGTTCATTATGCGAGTAAATAGGGACGCAAAAATTTTACTTCGCGTAATGAACGCCCCCCCCCCCCCCCCCCAACTTTGCATCGATTTTTCGGGAAAAAAGTGCGTTCATTCTGCGAGTAAATACGGTACATTCCCCTCACCAATTTTTGTTCTTACTATTCACTTGGGCAAGCCAGATGCACTGCAAAACTTGAGAGCTACTTGCCTTTCGAAGTGAAGTGATGGGAACACACCTGGACAAACTTGATGTGAGCCGTACGCCCGATTGCCTTCGGCCAAATGGCTTACAAATTCTTACCTGTGTAGGTACTTTCTCGGTATTGAAACCGTGGTCGCAATCACGACAGTTGCACAGGGCAGCGGGGCCGCTTTTACGGGAACCAATATCTTTATTTAGCATCACCACAAGCAAACGGATAAATCATGCCAGTCCCGCTACGAAAACAAGGACCCGTATAGTGCTTTGAAAGGCGCATACTTCAGTTTTGAGTTCAAGATTAATATTACCCTCAAAGATATTCGTTCAAATATATGCGGAGCGCAAGTTCATCTCCTTTTGCAGGGGTTGTGGTGACGTCGGAACGACGCCGAGCTTTGATTGGCTCTGATTGAAGGATAGTGGGTAGACCTCAAAGCAAGCTGCCTTTAGGTCTACCCACTATCCCTTCATCAGAGCCAATCAGAGCTCGGCGTCGTTCTGACGTCAAAAGAAGTAGATGAACTTGCACTCCGCATTACATGGAAAGGGGAAAGGAGAGTCAAAAAGCACTGCATACATTGGCAACATAAAGAACTAAGGTTGTGTCACAAACTTAAATCAGACTATACAGAATTGAGCACTCGTTATTTGAACAAAAAATGGAGTAATATCCACAATAACAAGAAAACATGATCACACATGGGGATTATAACAATATACATCACAACATCGAGGTTAAGTATTGTTTGCATCACATGATTTCATTAGTTTCAGTAGCTATATGGTTTGGGGGGCGATTCTGGGTTTCAATAGCCGGAGCAAGAGCACAATATTTGAATCCATATGCGGCTGAATAGAGGTGCAATCTTAAGGGGTGATCGTGATGCGAAGAAATGTAAGAGGCAGGCTTGCAGTAGGTGAGTATGAAAGATGGCATGTTGTAGTAAAACTTGTGAAGAAGGAAAAGACGAAGAGAGTTTGCGGCGGGAATCAAGGGGAATTAGGTTAGAAATAGCCTTGAGTTCAGACATACTTGCGACAGTCGTTTGCTGCAAACTAGGTCGGTTGAAGGGATCTTCTGCGGAATGACTTGCACTAATAAAAATAAATGAGCTCAACGAGCATAGTTTGTTGCGCTCATTTATCTTTATACGGACTATAACAAAGATGACTTCTGGCATTCGGCAGCCATCTTTGTTATCGTTCGAAACCCAAGCGGTAAAGGCAGTCTCGGGATATTCTTGAGAACAAGAATGACTGTCTAGATTATTTCTTTCTCGAACACAAAAATATTGTCAGTAAAAATACAATTTTGGCATGAAGAAACAATTTTTCAACAAACATTTCACACGTCAATCATCTCTCCAACCAATGAGAGTCGAAAGACAGTGCTCAACTGGCTAAGCCATAAGTACTTTTCTTGATGGGCATGGCTACCCCCACCTAAATTATGTCTAACAACAAAAAAATAATATTGTACAGAAAAGAATTGTTTTTCACGTAAAATTCAAACTAAGAAATGTCTCATCTAAGCCCTTTAAAATAATTTTTTTTAAATTTTTAACGTGAAACATACTTTGGCTTTTAAAGGGAGGTTGCCAGATTTAGTGAAGCCTAAAAATTTATCGCGAAGCTCGACGCTGATTGGCTGGTGGAAAGGCCACGTGATCAACGCGGATGTTTGATTCTGGTGAGTATGGGAGGTTCTGGAAAATTGCCAGGGCTTTAAAACTTGACTTGCACCAGTATTTTCATTCCAGAAATTTATGCCACGTATTAAAGGGATAGTTCAACGAAATTACTCATCGGGTTCACAAATAGGCTGAATATGATCCACAATAACCGTAAATGACAATCGCACATTCGTATTTTGAGCTTGATGGCTGTAGTTTTCGTTATAAACGGCCCACTCTGGCGAACGCTCGGAGAGCAGCCAGCGGAATGCACGCCAAATCCGCTGCAATCGTGACGTAATTTGTCTCGGGACCTTACGCTGCAAGCTATCCCAGCCAATCCCACTTTGTGGACATAGCCTGTGATAGGCTTTCCGCTCGTTGCTGTGCCCCCTCTCCAAGGTCACGTAACATGCACACGGCCTTGGATAGGCCCCGATGGCTCGTAACATCCGCTGAAAGCAGCCGAAGCACACCAGCTATCGGGCCACCGCGAGGAACCGCAAAGCTGTCTTCGTACAAATTTTGTGCAGCAGGTTAATCTTCTATAATCTTGTAGAGGGACAATAGCGACTGCTGAAACACACAAAAGAGAGTCTCGGGGAGAGGGCAGCTCCTCCTTCAGCTCTTCTCTCGTCGTGGCTTTAGTCGTGGCCGGAGGAGAGACAGTTACCGTCGCTACCTGTCGAGGTTCCTATACAGGCATTACAAACGAGGCGTTTGCGACATCCACAAACTGCTCTTTGCTAATCGTTTAATTTGTTTTAAAAGTCCTTTTCGTGTCTTTTTCAACAAGACATTGGTATGTCTGACGTGATAACGCTCCATTGAACACGAATAGACCAAGAATTAGGCGCCGAAATTTCGTTGTAGTATCCCTTTAAGTTATCTGATGAAGGGCGCTGTGAGCGTAGGCACTGCGCTCGGCAACGCTCCTAAGCAGTACTGAAACACATTCTTTTTTTTTTAATATCAGTGCCTCTTTAATAATATTTTACATTTAGACAATAATAAAAACAATTTCTCTTTTACTGTTACGGTCGAGACCGGTTATAACGAAGTCGGTTATAAGGAAATAGCGGCTACAGCAAAGCGATCTCGATTTCCCATTCCCCTTCGCACTTCGTTCTAGTCGAAGACGGTTATAAGCAGATATGGCGAAGTAATTTCCGATTCCCGTTGACTAACCGGTCTCGACTGTATTACTTTTTTCTTAACATGTGAATATAAAAAATGTTTCCCTCAAACCAAAATTATATTCGTAACGAAAAAAAAAAAAAATTGGATGTCTCTTTGTCATTTTTAGTTTTCTTCTAAATGTATAGCATTTAGAACGCCTTTGCAGGTCGGCCACTGTGTAACGGTTACTGGCTTCCTGTCATTGCTGGGCCCGGTCCCTTTCTGCTATCACTTCACCTTGCTGCGCCCGCCGTTGTTGCTCCTGCGCCGTTTTGGTGGTGCACACAGCCTGCAAGCTGGAGCCTTAGTAGTCTGTGTAGTGCACTTTGCTGCCACTGAGCGCACACTGTGGAAAGTCCTCGCTCGAAGGGCAATCGGCAACTTTTTGCTCCCTGCTGAACGGTCTATCAAGCTGACATCCCACATTTGGACATGAAAGTGCTAAGAGCTGGCCCCATAAATGCTACGCATTTGAAACATTTGGGTTCTACATTCTGCTTAAAACTCTGTGTCACACATAGCATCTATGAAGTGAATGTAAAAGCGAAAACGAGCTGCTCTAGGTTGAACATGACATAAACCCGAGACTGCAGGCGAAAAACTACACGAAGGCTAAGAGGTCTCGAATACAGCTGAACTTTTTATTTCCGAAAAGTGCTTACATAGGCACCTTGACAAAAGAAAAAGAGCGGAAAAAGCCAATGCACCTTCTTTCCACAAGTAAATAATAAAATGCAGCAATCCAACAAAGACACGAAGTTATGTCGAATAGTATCAAAATCAACACATGTGATCTCTGGAATAAAACGTCAGAGTCGACAAGATGGCATACACACCATCATCGGCTAAAGTACCAATGATAGACGCCGCAAAATAATTTTTTTTTGTCCATGAAGGTTGCGATTTTTAAGATATGCTCACACCATACTAGTGAGCATGATTCTGGAATGAATTAAGCGTGAAAATGTGTGAATGATACATGAGGCATAAAAAAAAAAAAAAAAAAAAACTCAGGCAAGGCATTATGCCAGCAGCCCTTGGGCGTGTAGAAGCATCAATATAAAAAAAAACACGAAAACAGACTGCTTCAAGGATTTCGCTTAAAGATGAAATGAAAATTGCAATGAGAACACTAACTTTGCCTGGTTGATACATGGCAATAAAATACCAGGAAAAAAACTGTAAAGGCAAAGCTGCAGCAAAAAGGATAGGACATCACCTATTTATCACAGATTTAAATGAAAACTTCAAAGGCATAACAAAAAGTAACATATATTTTTATTTAAAGCACTAAAA
This sequence comes from Ixodes scapularis, assembly GCF_016920785.2. NCBI lineage: Eukaryota > Metazoa > Arthropoda > Arachnida > Ixodida > Ixodidae > Ixodes > Ixodes scapularis. The sequence continues at coordinate 40,045 of NW_024610015.1, read as the reverse complement.
TAAAGATATGTTCACATCATGAATGCTAATTTAGAAGAAACATTAATTATTTTAAACAATTACCTAAGGTCTGTAAACACATCTTGAAATGTAACTAACTTGTCCATGCCGATATAAAAAAAATCCCTCCATTTTGTGCACCTAGTCGATGGTGCACCCTACTTTTTCATACGCCCTTGGCAATTACAATAAGTCCTCTCCTGATGTGAACGAGTTGCCTCCAGGTAGATAGAATTTTACACTAACGCTAAAAATTTAGGGTAATTTCTTTTAGACGAGGTATATATTTACTTATCGTTTAGGTGATTGTGTCTCTTCTGGTAATGTGCACTAATTTCAGCAAGTTAAATTTTGCATCACTCAGCTCTTCAGGGTGCACGAGCCGTAGCTCGGGACACAGGTGGACCGCAAATGCCATAAGGGGGTCTGTCATGTCTAACTGCTGTTGCAGAGGTGCATTCACCATCTGCCTCGTCGACTCTGCAATGACCTGCAGTAACGCAGAGTTATCTTGCGGCCGAGGAGACCCTGTCCTTCTTGACCGCCTCCTAGCCGGCGGGTGGAATGCTGCCTCAGCAGAAGCGAGCTGCTGTGCTGGAGCAGGCTGCTGCACTGAAGCAGGCTGCTGCACTGAAGCAGGCTGCTGCGCTGAAGCAGGCTGCTGCGCTGAAGCAGGCTGCTGCGCTGAAGCAGGCTGCTGCGCTGGAGAAGGCTGCTGCACTGGAGAGGGCCCTTCACAGCTGGTACCAGCGGAGGCTGGTACCAGCTGTGAAGCTGATGGTTTCGTTCCAGCTGCAGCAACATCTCGCATGTTGCTGAAGGTGCCATATGGCACCTTCAGCCGTAGTGTCATATGGAAAGGACCGGGCCGGGACAGCTTTGTTAAGTGTTGCCACAGCTACTGCATATAGTATTTTCGCTGCCACAACGCATTTTGTCGCATAATTTTAAAAAAAGGTTATGTGATGTCATTCATTTTCTCGATAGATGAATACCATTTAATAGTTTGAAACACTACATAGATACTGCCATTAATGTAGTTTTTCTAATTTCTCGCCAATATATGCACAAACAAAAAGTGAGGTGGTGGTAGCTTCATCTTAATGCCAAAAAAGCTTTCTCCTCCTCCTACAGCGTACGACAGTTAGCAAGAACAAGCCATAGCTGGTCTTCGCCATTTCACTTTGTCAAATAAAATGTTATCATGAAAACTACTCATGGGGTGGGAACGGTTCATCTGAGGCAACGACCTAGATGATAAATATTTGCACCCCTAGTTTCACTGTTCGAGCAAAATGTAAAAAGGTGGAAAAGCCATGTTTGTGCTAACGGTGTCGTGCTCTGTACATACCGTTTGGCCAGAGAAGTGCAATATTTGTACAGAGCACGTGCAGTGGTGGAACTGACAAATGGTGATTTGGAGCAGACAATTTTGAGCTTTCATGCCAAAAAGTTTTATACAATCTCTTTAGAAGTTAGCCTGCGGAAAAAAACTTCAGTTGTTGGAGTGTTGAGGAACTATTTAAGGTATCATACCTACAGGGGACCTCCACTATAGATATGTATTCATTTATTGAACAAACATACGCCGGTAATTTTCCAGAGGTCAAGGACAATGGCGGTCTTTGATTTGTGTTTGACGTAAATAAGATGTTTTTGGCTACTTTGTAGGGTTTGTATCGTGCTGAGGTAATTGTCGCGAGTTCAACATCAAACGGACACTTTTGTGCTGAATGTGTCTCACACTACTCTCGCTCGTATTCAACCTGCTACTCTTTTTAGGGCAGCTAAGCGGAGCACATAGCTACTCTAACTGATCACGAGTAGTGTTACCTATTCATGTGATCGACGTGAGCACCGTTCGCAGAAAAACCGATAACTCTTCGTTAGGCATGTGAAAATAATGGATTTTGGGTTTGAAGCTATTTAAAGTGAATACTGTAAAATCCAGTGATAGCCCACCTAAAATCGAAAGAAAATTGGTTGAAAATAGAGTGGGCTAACTTTCGGTGTGCAATCAAGAAAAGTTGAAAAAAATGCTACTTTTAGATCACGTGTCTCTGTCAAACTTGTTATCGCGGCAAGGGGTAATGAAGCAAAAAGGACTGCACTTCCCAATCAGTAATGTTCGCTTATACACCACCATAGCTAACTAGGTGCATTTACGCCAAGGTCATCATTGATCAGAACACTGCGATTACTACGAGTAGGCTGTATTTCAGTGTTTAGAAGAAAATAGCAAATCAAGCTAAAAATAGGGGTAGGTTACCTCTCGGAGGTGGGGGGAGTCTCTCGGGATTTCACAGTTGTGGTTCTGGCCGAATATTTGTTTAATAGAATATTGAATAGTTGCTGCGCCTCTCTCTAGGCCTTTCTCTACTGTTACATCACGCTTAAACAAAAATTCAGCTGAATTCGCAAAGGTTGTTCCCAGGCTTCTAATTGCCCACTTATGAGCTCTGTTAAATTTAATCTAGCTACAGTTATAGACTGCGGCCTCAGACAGCCCAATGCCTACATTAGGAGGGCAAGTAAATGACAGATTTGACATGAAGTTAAACCTATTAGGGAGCCCCGCCACACCTAATTGAGGGGATTTATAAATCTTGCTATATGAAAATATTTTCTTACCTTCTGAATTAAAACAAAACAAGCACAAACACAGGTTGTTAAAACATCGCTGCCTAACATAGACCCTTGCATAAAAGCCTCAGTTAAATTCTGGATTTTACTGCAATATCAATATAAACAATCACGTCTTTTTTTTTTTTTTCTCTTTACGCTATGCGCGCACGTGCGTTATACAACTTTGAAGGTGTGTTTTTCGCCAAAGTGCGCGGCTGCGCTGCGGCGAAGCGAGTCACGAGATCGCGGTGTTAGCTTCGCGGGTATTGCTTCTCCGCAGTGCATCGGTGCTTGGGGGGAAGCGCACTCAAGGGGGCTAACCCGCCGCGATGGACACTTGGAAAAGTATGAATATTGCAGTTAATATTGAAGGCAATATCAAATAGCGTATAATTTGAAACTAGTATTTGATAATTCGAATATTTGCGCAGCCCTACTCATCGCACATAATACTTAAGCACCCGAAAAAAAAAGTGCTTTCTTAATTTTTAGTGCTATCGCCAAGAATGCCACGTGCCAGACACTCTCAATTTCCTTTTTGAGGACAGCTCCCTTTTGGCACAGACATGGCGCAAATTGTGCATAAATGCAACCTTTGGAGCAGCATGTAGCAGGGTTTTCGTTCTGGCGCAGTTTGGTAAAAATGGCGCTGCAGTACTACCACTGCACGTGGCTCGATCGAGTAATGAAAACTGTATAATGAAGAAGCCTTCAACCTAATTCAAGGTTAAGGAAGCAGAGCTTAGTACAGTACACTCTCACTTGAGCGAACGTCAGTTGAATAAGTATTTCAGCATAACAAGCTTTAAAATAATCCCCGGCAATTTTCCTATGCAAAAATGTTTCAGTTAAACAAAAAACGAATTTCGAAATAGCTAATATTCTAGTTCAACGAACTTGATCGGTGGACCCAGGATTATTTTTGCAATCAGTTCAACGAAGTTTTGTGCTCTGCAGTGCTCGCATAGCTGATGCCCGATGTCCCGCTGCCGCCGCCTCTGCATCATCACTGGCGTTTACAGCGCTGCCGAGGCAAAGCAGTGGTGCGGTAGACGAAAACGAACCACGTGGTGCGTCTGTGTTTTCTTTGGCATTGGTTCCGTTCGGCCATCTTAGTTTTGGGTAACAATGGCAAGACGGCAGTTTGTGTGTCCACTTTTGTAATGAGTACAACGAAACAGAAGCGGTTGTCTCTATCAGACAAGCTCAAATCCTTCAACGTCTGGACAACGGTCAAAGGCAAGTGGATGTTGCGAAGGACTATGGGATTACACCGTCAACGTTGTCAACGATAGTGAAGCAAAAGTTGAAGCTTGAAGAGAAACTGCGTTCAATCACAACAGGAAACGACTCTGCGCGGGATATTTCGAGCCAGTGGACAATGGCGATGCGCTATGGCATTGTCACAGCAACAAGCTGTGCCAGAGGAAGTGCAATAAAACAGACTATCTGGACAGCTTTGTAACTTCATGCGCTGTAAGAGCACCGGGGCAAATGAAAATTACATTTTTTTTTTTCAAAATGAGAAAGTGAGCAAAGTAACTGTTATGCACTTTGTATATATCGATGTATGTGACTCCATAAATTGCATCTCACACTTTTGACTCGATGTATGCTGTGCCCTGTGCTGTTCCATATTCTAGTGAATATATTCAGTTTAGTGAATTTTCAGTGAACTATTTTCTTGGGTCCCTTGAAGTTCGCTCGAGTAAAGTTTTACTGTATTTAGCGACACATCATCAAAGCCAAATCTTGACTGCAGCATTTGTCACTTGCATGGAAACACTCAAAAGATTATTCGAGTGCTTTCAAAGAAGAGATACAAAACAATGCACCGAGGTAATAGTCAGGAACTCCGCATACGGAACAAAAAGCAACATAAATGCCGTGGCATAGAAACATTGGGTCACGTCCAGTTGAAAAACGATTGTGTCAATTCAACACTATGCATTCTTCTTCTACTTCCAATGCTTCACCCCTGTGTGCAGGAGGCGACTAGTCCATGAGAGTTGCAACAGACTAGAGTCCGTTGCAACTCAAGAAGAGTAGGAGACGGAGCCCTTCCCTCTTTCCACATTGCCACAGCAAACGCTGGGGTCCGCTCTTCTCCTCTCTAGCATTTGCTCTACTAACAAGGACAGAGCAAAGGGCTCAGTCTCCTGGTGTTCTTGTGTTGCAATGGACTATAGATATCAGTGGCTCTGTCGGCATTCACATTGTCAGACGCTGAAGTGTCTCAGATTGCACGTTTATGCAAACATGTTGGGAATTATTGAGAAAGTGAAATTGTGAGCGGCTAAAACATTACGTTGGTGTACTTCATGGTGCGGTCTGGCTGTACAGGTTCATCAATGTCTTCCACCTCAGTGGAGTAGGCCTCCATGAGCAGGTCTGCACACGTAAAAAACAAAGCATGAGTGTCACTGTAGCCTATAAAATAGCGAAAGCATAAAATTACAGAAATGAATGTGCCATTTCTTATTTCAGTTTAATAGATATGTTGCCCAAAGGAAATATAAGCAATTTTGGTCTCCAGCACAGTAATTTTTTGGTGAGAAACTGCCCCTCACCTGTATAGTGCAGAACAAATAAAAGGTTTTGCATGCATGTGATATAATTTCTGTCGGACACATAGCACACTTTTAAACCATCCTGATGGTAGTTTTTAATGACCTGAAGTTATATGGTGCTTTTGACATAAAGATGTGTTATGAATGCAAGCATTGCCCCCTTTATGTTCATGACCAATACAAAGAACTGGATGTGGGGTTAAGTGTGTAATGGGTATCACTCCTCATACATAATGCAAATATCAATAGCGGCACCAAGAACAACTCATTTTTGGTAAAAAAAAAAAAAATTAGGAACTCATTTAGAGCTATTTAAATTTCAGAAATGACATCATGGAAGTCCTGAAGCAGTTTCACCATTTAGCCACCATGTCACTAGACTGCAGAGGTTGTATGGAGCACAGCTTCTCAGCTGAGAAAAGCTCGGCATTTTAATTATGTAAGGAAACTTGCCTCTAGGGGTAACCCTGGCCTCGGTTGGTTGAGCCACAGGACCAGCAGCAGCTCATGACGACCCACTTGCACTGGCGGGCGCTCTGGGTCTGGTAAAAGAAACACAGAAAATGTTGAACGTTCATACTAAAAATCAGTTGCACTGGTTACAGTAAAAGATCTAGCATAATACTGTCGGTGCTGGTGCTGGCCCTGCAAGAAACTCAGCATTTTGAAGAGGGGCCATGCGGGCTCCCTCTGGTCGTCTCGTCCAGCACCACTCCGGCTTCTGTTTTTTTTTTTTTTTAGCTCACAGACGTACTTGGCATGTAGAGCCCGGCATGCCTGAATGCAGGCCTCAGAGTCTCTGCCTGCAGTTGAGAAAGCAAATGCTCAGTAAAGGAAGGTCATTTTTGGTAGGAAATAGTAATTGTATGATAGCAATCATAATTAAACTAGGTTTCACATACATTCTGAAACTTAGTACCGACGTACTGTGTCCACCAAGCTAATATATGATTTACTGGGAGCGTTTACTACACTCTGCGAATTTTAAAACACAAATGGTACTTCGAATCATAATCTTGCATGTTGTAACTACCACCGCTGCAATAGGCAAAACCATGTCTGAAGTGGTTCGATCTGCCTACATGCTTTCTCGTCACGTCTGGACACCAAGCAGAGCTTGATGCACCCAGAATAGCAACTTGCGCGAATGCCGCACCATCAGTTGCTCGCCGAAAAATAGCTTGCGGCTGATGTTCGCCCGTGAGCACCTCGTGCGTTTGTTTTCTCTCGGCGTGTGCTCTCGTTGTTTACCCGACGAGTACTTTTACCCGCGTTTTCTTCAAGGAATGTGCGTGCATAAGTTCCCCATCAGCGCGCACTCTCGATTGGCATGCCGCTTTGGAGCATGCGATGTGTGCGTGTGTGCGCGTGCGTGCGTGCGTGCGTGCGTGTGTGTGTGTGTGCGTGCGTGTGTGTGTGCGTGTGTGTGTGTGTGTGTGTGTGTGTGTGTGTGTGTGTGTGTGTGTGTGTGTGTGTGTGTGTGTGTGTGTGTGTGTGTGTGTGTGTGTGTGTGTGTGTGTGTGTGTGTGTGTGTGTGTGTGTGTGTGTGTGTGTGTGTGTGTGTGTGTGTGTGTGTGTGTGTGTGTGTGTGTGTGTGTGTGTGTGTGTGTGTGTGTGTGTGTGTGTGTGTGTGTGTGTGTGTGTGTGTGTGTGTGTGTGTGTGTGTGTTTTAAACGAGAGCTCGTTTAAGCGAAACGCATATTGGTACACTTGCACGCCGTATTTATTCGTTGCTTTTCTTCGGGGAGGAGGGTCATAAAAACCCATGACACCTGACACCGTAAAATGAGAATCTGGCGACGCCGAGCGGATTACACTCTGCGAGCACGAACAGGTCGGGGCTAAGGGCCCCGCGCAAGTTCGTTCGAGTCTCGTCAAAACGCAGCTCGGACAAGCGCAGTGAATCGGGAAACAGCTAGATAAGCATTACGGTGGGTAAATAGGACATTTTTACATGTCACAAGCAATATTAAAGCGCCGGAAAATCAAGGACACGGGAAAACACGCAGACTGTTTGGCTGCTTCCTGTCTTCGTCCTTTTGGTGCCTTTTTTAAACCGGCGTTCTGTGCTGAGACAGTACTCACCTACAGCGATCCCAATCGCATACCAGGAGTTGGCCCGCTTTACTACGTCCCTGTAGTCCAGGCGGCGGGCGTTCCAAAGCCATGGATATATATCTCCACTTCATTGATGAGGTCCTCTTCCGAGCAGACCTCAGCCACGTTCCTCGCCTCCGCCGCCATCTTGTCAGAACGAGGCGACGAGGCGGGCGCGTCGTGATTGGTCGGTAGTTTCCAACGCAGCAGGGAGAGTTGAGCTCGCTCCACCAACTTGCATCGTGAACGACACGTGCGTGCGTCCCTCCGTCGCTATGGCAACTGACGGTTTCAGGGGGGGGGGGGGGGGGGGGGCAAGGAGGGCGCTTGTCCCTTCCAGTTCTCAGAGGGGGGAGGGGGGGGGGCAAGGCATGTGTTTGGCCTCGCCTCCCCCCCCTCCCCCCCTGAAACGGCCGCCACTGGGAAGGGCAAACAGTGGCCGGCGGCGCCCAAGGAATACCTAGGGCACCGCCCCCCGACCTGCGCGGGCATATTTTTAACACGCAGGCGATACAAACCCTAACAACGACGCTCACGCCGGATTGGCTGGTTCGTGGAGATAGGCGCTGGCACCGTCAACATAAGCAGCGGATACAACGCAAGTTTCCGAAGCGGTAGCCTAACTTAGTGGTAAGATGTCTGCCTCATACGTGTCAGACCCGGGTTCTATCCATGGTCTGGGCTTATTTCTTTTATTTTTTTGCCTTGAACGTTTTGTTTTGTCAAGGCATTTGGCGATATTTACGACATTTTTTTTCACGATTAACACTGCAAAAAAACGAATGTTGTTAACGAAACATCGCTGAACTAAATCGTATCTTACGGAAATGCATGGGGGACAGCGGGACTTGGGTTGCCTACTGGACGCCGCGAAGCAGCGTGTAGGGGGGGGGGGGGGGGGGGGGCTAAGTGGGTTAATAGTTCTGTAATTAGCAGCCGCACACTGTCGAATGATGCACGTGCCGTCTAAATCCGAAATTTTAAGTTCCCTCGCGTTGCCGAGCAGCCAATCCTGCGTGAGCGTCGTTGCTAAGGGGTCTATCGCCTGCGCCGTAAAAGGAGCCAGTGACCAAAGCGCCCGGTGCGCATACACAATTGGCCCTCTCCCGCCCCCCCCCCCCCTCTTTTACAACGCCTATAAACACACACGCCGTAAAAGTTAGTGATGGACCAAATCTGCCGAACTTCGGATACGGCAAAGTTCCGCACATGCCAAAATTTTGAAGGAAAGTTCGGCAAAAATTTGGCAAATGTCTGCGCACGCGCACGAACGCGACGGGGCCATGAATCGCAAATGGACGCCGCGGAGTCGCGCGCTTACCATCGCACAGTTTAGTACAACCAGCGGTTACGGCGAGGTGTGGAGCAGGCGACACGGTAACTTTACGTTTGTGAGCTTTTGCGAGTGTGGTTCTCTTCAATATTTTCTATCTGAAGAACAGAAAATCGACCAGTAATTTACGGAGTTCACTGCGCAAGTGACAAATGATGCGGTGCATTCTGGATAACGTGATTTTCATTTGACGTTTCCATTGATGCAACGAGGTAGTTGAAACATTGACTGACAACTGACAATTACACTCAGGATGCGCAACCCACTGCCGTCAAACGGGGCAGAGTCACGAGAGCTTGCCAGAGGATGCAGCTAGCATCCTCCTCATAATGTAATACATATTTTCTCCCTCCTCTTCTTTCCTTTTTACGTACTTTCTGTAGTATGTATATTCTGTACATTTGTCTGTTTTGTTTTTTTATTATGTGGTGGCGGGCTGGCAGCAGATATGTACAAGCTACTCAGAAAAGTAATTAAGTTAAATTACTGAGTGTTAGCCTCAAAAGTAGTTTGAGTAGAGTAGAAATTACTCAACTGGAGAGTAATTCAGTAAATTACTAATTACAGTAAAAAAGTAGCAAAATACTTTTGAAATTACTTTTATTTTGTTCGATGCTAACAAGGAAGTATACTTACGTGGGTTTGGATGCGTTAGCGAAATTCTGCTAGCCTAATATAAACCGGCTCGTGTTTTCACAGAAATGCTTTATATAGCTGGTTCTGCTTCTGCATTCCTAATTGTTGCGTACTTTTTTGGGGTCAAGGATGCACTGCGGATGTATCATTTCACCTTTGAGGTTTAGCACTGCCTCAGCTTGATTTTGCAGACAGTGTTTGATTGCTTACAGTCTGGCGTAAAGTACGTCTAAAAACCACTTGGAAGTACAAAGATAATGAGAGGTTATGTACCTCAAGTAAAGTAGCAAGTACACCGGGTGCAATGTACTTGAAGTGAAGTACTATAAATACAATGTACTTCCAAAGTAAAGTAGAAGCACTTTTTAACACACTCTTTCAGAATGCCCTTCCATTCCCTATACTGCGTTTTTTTTTTTTCTTTAACTGGTTGGTATGCATTGCTTCAGGGGAAATCAGAGGTGCATCAGTTTTTTTTCGGAAAGGGCGGCAAAATTGGAGGTGCATCAGACTTTGTTTTGTTTTTGGAAATGGCGGCAACTAATACGCCATAGAGTAATTGCTTTATTCTCGCCGACGAACCATTTAACACGATCAACTTATAAGGCACTTATTTGTATCGGTCTTATAGCCGCCATTTCTTCACTCAGAGAAATGACCAGATGACGTCTTGAAAGACAGCACAAGCTGTACAGGAGCACCAGATTAACTACAGAGAGGGTGCTGCACTTTGTTACCTCCTTTGAGTGAAGATGTATTGTGTATACCGCCTGTAGTAGGCAAGAATTCCTACATTGGAGGGAAGCGGGGACAAGCCCTTTCTTCAAATGCGTCAAGTCTCCTTGAGCTTAAAGATACAAAGAAACGCCAGTCTTCGGCGCTAATCCCACAGTTACTGGCCTCTCTTGCGTCGTGTCTGTTCGCTCCCCGCGCCTCGTAGCAGTGTTGTTGCAGTGGGGGGCTCGTTAAAATTTTGGGGGGTTTTGGACTATCTAAATCACTTTCTCCCCCCCCCCCCCCCTTTTCTACGCCACCATGCTTCCCCCTCTGCAAATATCCCCTGATCTTCCAACATCTTATCTCTGTTGATAGGCAAAACAACCAGTAATATTCGAAAGTAATTTGTAATTTGAGTACAAGTCTGTCGGAAAAGTAGTTAAAGTAATCTAATAATTACCAAAATAGAAACATAATTGAAAGTTACTAAACTACCCAGAAAAGTAGTTAAACAACAGTAACTTGAGTAAAGTAGTTGAACTACATACAAGTCTGGCTGGCAGGCGCTCTGCGTAAGGGTTTTCCCCTATTTGCATAGCACCGCACACCATCACATGGGCCCCTTCCAGTATGTGCAAATAAAATTATTATTATTATCATTATTATTAGTATAACAATCCTGTTTTTGGCTCACAACAAGTTTGTGCCAAAACGGAATAATATTGCTTTTTAGTTCTTGTTATTTAGGGATTTTCATGTATCTGTATAAAACTAAACACCTCCGACATTCCTAACTCTCCCCATCTTCCTAAACGTCCGTGTGTTGCCTAACACCAGAAACCGGAATTTTAAAGCTTAAAAACGGCACGTTGCGAATATGGAACGCACACTTTTATGCAACGCTGACGTTAAGTGACTCAGATCGAAAATCATGCATATTTACAATTGTTATCTCTTCTGGTGAAGGCTCAGTAACCGTTGCATTCGTTTTCGCGCACGAAAGCTCCCAGAGAAAGCAAGAATGCAGCGTTATTGCCTTTATTTTAACAATGTAGACACACTTGCAGGCGTGCGCTGATGAAGCCTCAAAATCAAAACTCTCGTAGCGTGATTCGTGACTGCGCCGGCTACTACCCAACCTCGTTGTCACGCCACTTTCTGCAAGCAAACACTAAAATTGCCAGCAAACACACAAAAGCGACATCGATACAATTATCTTGCAGGATATCACCTTATTTATTCATAACTGTGTCAATAGCCACTACATGTTGTATTTATGTTAAGAAAAAAACAAACTTTTTTCGTTAGAAAAAACTAAATATCAATGTTAAGTCTGGTAACAGTGTATTTTTGCCGAATCATTGCCAAATCTTTATAAAAGTTTGTCAAAAGTTGTGCCAAATTTTCAATTCGGCAAAATTTCGGTTCATCACTAGTAAAAATATGCGACCCGGGGGGAGGGGGGGGGGAGGAGGAGGAAGAGGAGGGAGGGAGGGAGGGAGGGAGGGGGAGTGTCTGGTTTGCCCCCCCACTCAAAAACAAGTTGGTTCGCCACTGGTTGCAGGGCCTTGCAACGGTCGTTTCGGTTGTTCCGGTCGCTACCGACGCATGCGTATGAACGGGCCACAACTCTCCCCGCTGTGTTGGAAACAACTGAAATAGCCGCAGAGTGTCAAGCGGAACCGAGCCGCTATTTTGAGCCGAACCGGAACTGAACCAAACCGAAATCTACGCCGCCATCTTGGACCTGAACCGGAAAAAATATAGCGTTAACCGGTTCAAAACGGTTCAAGGTAATTTATTTTGAATTACAAAATGAGTGTTCGAGAAGTAAGAGTAAGTATTTCTATGTAGTGATCAAATTGTCATATACCGTATTGCAATGCCCAAAAAATGTTGGGTTTCGTGACGCTTTTGTATTGGCACTACGACTAATCATGTTTCACCTGGTCACGTGACGTCATGGTGTCAAGATATGCTGTCAAATAATGCCACGTCATGTGGCCTTGCGACGTAGTCGCGTGACTCACCACGTCGAGTCGAATTAAACTGAGTACGTCATTATAGTCCGTTGTAACTCAAGAAGGTAGGGCGAGGGAAAGGAAGGCCGGGGAGGAGGAAGCAGGCAGAACTCTGGAGAGAGAAGGAGGTTTCCCCCTCTCTTCTCCGGCGTTCCGCCTTCTTCTTCCTCCCCGGCCTTCCTCTCCCTCGCCCTACTTTCTTGAGTTGCAAAGGACTATAGATGTATTAGCGTTGTTGACAGCATGACGTCACATGCCATCACGACTTCTCACCGCGAGTCACGTGACATCGTGACGTACTCGATTGTTATGAGCCCGAGTCGAGTGCTCGGATTCTTGACAATCAGCATCGCCAAACATTCGTGTTGGCTCGTGTTCAATCAAAGATGAGAATAGCCGAACTCGAACTCTGGCGGTATACAATTAGCGTCAGATCACATCGCCGCTTGTTCTAATAGTGAGTTGAGGAAGGGAAAGCTATTTCTTTCCTTTATTTTTTTCTGCGTCTGCCATTGAGCGGAGAGAAAAACTAATGGGTGTTTTTGCAAGCTATCAACGTCAGTGGTATTTACTGAAAGTACGAAAATTGTTGCATGAACCATTTTACATGTACACATCATTGAGGCAGCCAAATATATTCTCGTTTTTGCTGAACTGTCTCATGAAAGTTGTCCCCGAGAATAGAAGGATTGAAAAGACTAAATGTGGCTTATTAATCTGACGATAAATAAAACTGCAAGTGTGTACTGCAGGGATACCTGAAAAGAAAGATTCTAGTGGCCTTAGAGGCAGCCGCTCAAATTCTCGGAGTTTTGTTTAAACTTCACAGTTTTTGGGTGCAAAATAAAAGAAATAGAGAACTATGGAGGAGCATCGATCGTAAAACAAAAAAAACAAACAAAGAAAAACAGGGGGGGGGGGGTAAAAACAATGTGTTGTAAAGGTTCCTTTGCTCCGCATCTTGGGCGCAGACCAGACAACGTGATCCCGCGAAGCTACTTCGTTTGCAAAATCACTCCTACCAGAAAGCGCGTTTTCGTGGTGCCAGACGCTGGCGCCGTTCCTCACGACACTGCACCAAGATAATAATTTTTGCTTCTGAATACATGAGTTGCACTGAGCGCGAATTTTCCGCACCGTGCATTGTGCACCACAGGATTTGAGTTTCTCAGCAAAAAGAAATTTCTGACCATTAGTATATAGTGCGATGATGTCACGTGCAAACCATGTTAAACAGTTCAGTTTTCTGGTGAAATGTGATGTTCTCAACACAATACTCTGTTTCGCTTTAAGTGTGAGCGTAGCAGAAGCTAAAAGAGCGAGCTCCGGGCTTTCAATGTTCTTGCCAATGACGCGCGCCCTTGCAGTGCAAGCACTGGTCAGGACCATGTGCTCGCGCCTGTAGCATCCGCTACGTCTGGACTTGAAGGGGCCCTGCAAAGCGTTTCCGGACATTTTTTAATTTGCATCGTGTTCGCTCTAACTAGTGAGTGACTCTAGCAACACATTAAACATAAAATAAAGGAAAAATCTGACGTATTTTGTACTTAATAGGTGAAATAAGTTCAGAATTTTGAGCGCATTTTCTTTTGTTGATGACGTTCTTGGTCTGAACCAATAGAGAACCTAAACCACAAGAAAGTGCAACGACCATGCTCGATCTTCCTAAATGTTGGAAATTAACATCCAGTTATGAAGATGTGAACGCACCATCAATTTAAGGGTGTTGCAAGCAAAAATTTGATTAAAGGGATCAGAAGGGGTCACTTGCGCCTATTCAGCCAGTCCTTCCTCTAGAATATTATGTCATCATTATCTGACGCTCTAGACCAATGTCGCATTTGGTTTTCTTTGTCCCTTTGCAATGCCCCTTTAAGATGAAACGAAGTACAGCAAAAGGGGATGTCCAAATTGAAATCGTAAAGTTGTGCAGTAGCAGTATACATAGCAGTCTCGCGATGATATGCGGCAGCCTGCCCGTTCACATATGCAGCAAAGCGCTATACAAGCATAGCCCAGACCTGTGCTGACGGGACAGTTCACCAGCCTTGTGTTGCACCGTCAAAACTGTTGCTCATGTCAGACGATAAGTAGCTGAGAGAGAGAGAGGTGTTGAAAAGAAAGGAAGCCTGGACTTTATTTAAGCAGCTGACGACACGAGAGCCGTGCTACATCAGCGCTTCGCTGCATGTGAAAACCGGCCTTAAAAAAAATGTAAGAGAGCGCATGACTGATAAAGCACAGAGTTGTAAAATAAGGCCTCAAAACAAGTGCACGTAAAACCGAATATAACTTCAGCTTTCCGAGAATGTATTCTGCAAAGTTTCGAGCTCGTCCAATCAGCTATACAAGCATAGCCGTGACCTGTGTTGACGTGACAGTTTACCAGCTTTGTGTCTCACCTTCAGAACTGTTGCTCATGTCAGACGATAAGTAACTGAGAGAGAGAGAGAGAGAAGTGCTGAAAAGAAAGGAAGCCTGGAACTTATTTAAGTAGCTGACGACACGTGAGCCGCGCTACATCAGCGCTTCGCTGGATGTGAGAACCGGCCTTAATAAAACGTGAGAGCGCATGATAAGTGCACGTAAAACCAAATGTAACTTTAGCTTCTTGAGAATATGTTCTGCGAAGTTTCGAGCTCGTGCAATCCGATGTCCAAATGTGATTTAAATAGAAATATATTGTCTGTTATTCGCGATATTTATGTGTAACTAAGAACATCATTGCACGCATGTCTATTAGAGAAATACGGACGATAACCAATCAAGTCCTGAAGTTTGGAGTTGGACGTTTCAAAACCGGTCCGGTATTTTCATCAGGGTCAACTATTTGCACGTGGAGAGCTGCAGCTTCTTTTTCATCTAAGGTGTGTCGTTCGCTTCCTTCACTTTTAATGCGAAAGCATTAACTGGTCCCATGGAGCGAATGGACGACATCAGCTTTGAAGCCGCGCCAAAAGGCGCCTTCCCCCGTCCCAATGCCGCTGGTAGCAGAAATCTGATTGATAGGCTCCCATTGACTAGCGCGTGTCATCAAGGAACGAGGCTCCCATTGGCTCTCTTGCGGCGTAGTTTCAAAAGATGCCGCCAGAGAAGCCCTCCCTATGGCAGCGCAGCGCACGCAGCGGCCCGGCTGCCGGGAAGAGGTGCGGCAAAGCGAGCCTGGTCGCGCACGCTGTCCACTCTGGCAAACTCCGAAGGGTTTGCACGGCCGAGCTCAGCGCGGCGAGCTCGGCCGATTAGTGTTAGCAATCCTGAACACTCGCAACGTGTATCTGATCACGAAATCATATTTCTACGTTGCTATATCGCTGCTAAGATTACATCGTCTTTTATAGTCGTAGAAAAGGCGTGTGGCGAGATTTGTACTATTGGCAAAGTCGTGTATTAAAGTCGTGATCGTTAAGAGAGTTTACTGCATCTTTTTCTTTTCTTTTTTTAGAGCGCAGCTCTTAGGGGCCCGTTTCCGGCTTGAGCGGCGTCGCCGTCGCCGTCGGCGTAACCGCGAGGTCACGTGACCGCCTGAGGTCACCTGACCCCCCTGAGGTCACGTGACCCCCTGAGGCCACGTGACCCCCTGAGGCCACGTGACCCCATGATGCCGCGTGACCCCCTGAAGTCACGTGACCGCCTGAGGTCACGTGACCCCCCCCCCCCCCCCGAGGTCACGTGACCCCTGAAGTCGCGTGACCCCCCTGAGGTAATGTGACCGCCTGAGGTCACGTGATTCCCCTGAGGTCGCGTGACCTTAGGGGTACCGTGACCCTGCCTGAGGTCACGTGACCCCCCTGACGTCACACGATCCCCTGAGGTCACGTGACCCCCCTGACGTCACACGACCCCCCCCCCCTGAGGTCACGTGACCTCAAGGAGTCACCTATCCCTCAGTACGCTTCCATCCTCCTTCTCAAGAGCTGCGCTCTGACTGGCGTTACGGGGAATTGTAAACGGCTTTCTTTTTTTTTTCATCCTCTCCACCCTGCAAGCCTATCGTGAAAAAAAAAAAAGCTTTGAACTATAAACAAAACTGTTTGTCTATTTTTTGTTACGGCATTGAGTGGCAGTGCGCCCCTTCTTTTTAGAGGCACCGCTGAAACAGCTAACGGCGGCGTAGAAGCGGTCGCTGTGCTGACGACTCGCTGCGCTTGTTGCAGGAGTGCGTACGCGCGTTGCAGAACGGTCGTTGCGGTCGCTCCCGTCACAACGTACGCGCTCGTTGCAGTTGTCTGAACCAGCCTTTAGGCTCTCTCCAACTCCTTGCGTCGTGAACGACACGTGCGTGCGTCCCCCCGTCGCTATGGCTACTGACGGCTGCAGACCCTTGCAACGGTCGTTAAGGTTGTTCCAGTCGTTGCGGTCGCTACGGACGCATGTGTGTGAGCGGGCCATCACTGAACTTTCGCTAACTGAACACAAGACCCTCCTTCTATACTTGTACTACTATGTACGGTAACACAAAGTAGATCACAAACGAAACGTCACCCTAGTGTCGGACAGCACAACCAACAGTTGAATCCACAAAGAATGAAACACAGTGGCCCGCCAAGAACGCAAAAGTAGCCGCGACTCCCAGCTTCTTTTTTACTCTGAATCATCGCTAACAGAACACTATCATCCTCAATTTGTAGTGGTAATACTGAGACTGGTAAACCAAAGTGAACCATAGAACAACACGTCACCCTAGCTTCTTGGAAGCATAGTGGACTCACTAGGTCACCTTCTTTCAGAGCCCTACAAATAGTCTCAGTTCAGGACTTAAGCAAAACGAAGATTTATTAACAATGTTTCCATGGTTTAAGATTGTCAATGACTCTTTAATCAAGCGCTTGGGATCATTCTTTTCCCGAACTCCACTGAGGTTGAGTTCCACAGTGGCACCCAATTGGTACATTCGGCAACATGCCTGAATAGTTCCGAGTATGGGTTCTTGTTTTTTATACATATTTCGTGTTCTGTCAGGCGGTCATTTATACATCGTTTAGTTTGTCCGATATAAGATAATCCGTAATCAAAGGGTCTTATATACAATCCCTGGTACACACTCCACAACTTCTCTGTATCTTCAGACAACCTGTACTTGGTGGTGCAAAGGGGTCATGCAGAACGCAGTGCCAACATTAAACTTGTGGGCTAGCGTTTTTATGTTGTGGGAAATTTTGTGCAATTATGGAAGGTATCTACCCGCTTAGAAGGTTTAGTGCCGTTTTTAACTGCCTTTCTCGGAGAAACCAGATACCACAACTGCCTTAAAATATATTCATAAGGGTATCCTGCCATTATGAAATGTTCCGTAAGCGGGTGACGAGATTCACTTATTGAATGGGAACAAAACCTCTTTACTGCTACATTGACTAGATTCCGAATCGAGCCTACTTTCACATGCTTTAAGTGGCAGCTACTGAATGGAGGAAGTGGTTTTGCTGCGGATTTTCTATACTCCCGTCAAAGACCTGAACCGGTTCGGAGTTGAAGATCAAGATACTGTAAGTAACCGTCTTCTGGCCTGTCTAAGAAAAACTAGCTCGGGAGCCATCTCAAAAACCAATTTCTCTTGACAATGTGCTAGAGAGACGTTTGTAGCACATACCAAAATATTGTTTACGTATCTCTTAACCAATACTTCGTTAGGGGAATTATCCTTAACATAATCAAAGAGTTTAAAATCCAGACACCTTAGATAGATGTTAGAAAGAGCTGGGGCTACCGATGACACAGTATCTATGCAAATGGAATTGAATGATATATGAGCACCTTCGGCAGCTATAGGTACTGTTTCCAGGGCTGAAAATCATACACAAATAATTATGTTCGAAGCTACGTTACGGCTGTTAAGAATTCGGGCGACAAACAGAATTGGTTTGGACATATGTATGTTTTTTTTGTTTTGTTTCTTGTATTGTCTGCATGTCTGCATGTGTTGCAAAAGAATTTGTCTGCATGTGTTGCAAAAGAAGGCGAGTCTGCACGTCGTAATGTTTGTCGACTGCTCGGACGCTATTGCTTTTTGCCACTGGATGCCATACCTGCGATGACCGCAGTTCTGTAATAACTATATTGTAGTATGCAAAGTTTTCATGAAGAGGTGATTACTGTATCAAATTATATATATATTTTTGTGTTGGAAACTGACTCAATAGGCCTCCTGCGCTGTTCAAGGGGCGCCGCAAAAAGGGACTCGCCAGAGCCATTTATGTAGAGAGTTTGGTCATTGACTGGTAAAAATATAGCAAAAATGAGGGCACCTTATTGGCTAAAATTGTTTCAGTGACCTTGGGCGTGATGATTGACAGCTTGTGTGACCAACCAGTAGCGTCAAATAGTCCTCTACCTGAGGCGATGAGCTTAACAAATACCTTCCAATCACAGTTTCGAGGTAAGGACGTACTCAGGTATGTCATTCCAGAACGCTAGAGTTAAAATTTGGGACTCTTCGAAATTTGAAAGGGCAACGCACGTGACGTTGTCGTCACGGTGATATTCAGAACGCACTCAATCTTCCTTTTTACTGCACTCGCAGTGGCGACCGCTGCCGCAACTATCACGGAGTGGACGATAAAAAAAAAAGAAAAAAAAAAGACGTTAATAAATTTTTGCAATGCAAAATTAGGGTGCAGCTCTTGGTGAGGAGGAGAAGGAGGAGGGGAGGGTATGCTTCTCCTCCGAACCATCCCCTCCTACTCCTCCTCCTTCTCCTCCTCTTACAGTTTCCCCGCTATTCGCGACTCCAGCGACCTGTAGGGGGCGCCACCACCAAACAAACATGGCGGCTTGGTCCAGGTCGCGTCGGCTCGGCGGGCCGGGCCGCCTGAACAGATGGTGCATTCAATTTAACAGATTTCCCTTTGTTTAATGCCCAATTTTATAAGTATTTGAACTGAGACGGTTAAGTGTAGCCGGTGCACATCAGCTTGCAGAGCATAGTTTTGTTTTCCGTTTTTTTTTTTTATGTCAAACTTTTGTTTCAAAGATTTCGTTCAAAACCAAACTTTTCTTTCAAAGATTTCGTTCAAAACCAAAACTTTTGGCTCCGGAGAGACGGTAATAGGCTCTAATCAGTTTTGATCATTTAAGGAAAGCGGCGATTACTTCAAGACTGTTCCACCGAGAGTAATTTTTAGATAACTCGCATGCCTCGACCATGCGACTTATCTGTCCTCGAAATCGAGCTTTTGTGCGTATCCGCGTTTAAGAAACAGCTCCAGTCGTCTGCTTGGTTAACAACACAGGCTGCAGGAAAATTACAAAAATTAAGCAAGCGCTCCTTGAGCCAAGGAGCATGTTAACCCGCCGGCGCCCCACTAAGCAGCTGATACTCGTATTTCAATTCAGGTTTTAGTAACGATCGAGAAGTCATTTTGACGTACTATGTCCCACTAAAGCGATATTAGTATATTCGTCGGGCTGAAATATGAGCTTAGTTGACTAACTGTTAGGTGAACTGCTCAATAAAAGTATATTTGACAGACAGAGAGATACTACTTAAACTTAGCCAAATGGTTTTAGCCGGTAGCACGGAGACGAATGCGGACAAACCAAAAAGGGTCTTCATCGGAGATTCACGCAGAACCTCTGTGCATTGAATTTGACTTCGAAACCTGAACAGAGAAAATTGGTATTTTGGTGGCCGGTCATCCTGAGCAATGTAGACGTATATTGCTGCTAGCTTCGACGAGGGTATAATAGAAATATTGGAGGCGCGATAGATCATAATGCCGTGACAGCTTAAAACTTTGCGAGACGCTTCCCCCACCTCTTGAAAGCAGATAATTTCCCTCATTAATCATATGCAACGAACAGGTTTTCCTGAATCGAGTAATTGCGCAATCAGCCCAACTCCTTCAGTGTGGTCGAGAGGCTCTTTCGGCAAAAAGCAGCCAAGATGAGTAGCCAACGCACCGACCGGCGTGGGTGGCTCAAACTTGAAGCTAATCGAACACAACCAAACTCAAGAAAAGCAGCTATCGAACCTTCCCATTCACTTGACTGCAACATTGGTGTTCCCTCCAGTGAAACACCTCCGTCTGTCGTCCTCAATCCACCTGTTCTACCGTCCTTATAAAGAAACCACTTATCAGTTACCAAGTAGTTGTCACTTTGAATGTGATTCGAGACAGACAAGAAATCAAAACGTTTTTCCGTGATTCCTTCCCATCCAAGAAATCGATAGCACACGACCGTGTGTTGTGGAGTAAACGGGCTTTCAAACACGTGACCGAAGGAAGCAACCTACTGAGGTTTCACCACGCTAATGAACACTCAAGCAAACTTAAAAAAATTTTCGGACCTTCGTCAAATTACATTGTTCGCCATCGCGCCGACAGCACGTGTCCGCGAACGCCACCAGAGACGCAGAGGGGCGCCGAGCGACCTCGACCGACTGGTTCCCGGTTTTCCCGCTTGGTGGCGTCCGTTTTGCTGGAGTCGCGAACTCATCTCTGTGACGTCACGGCGCGGTGGTGGCGCGTCGGTCGCACTTCCGGTCTGGGGCTGTGGGCAGAAGTGCCTATGGCAGACGTGTATTCCTGCGTTGTTTTGAAAGGAACCAGACAAAAACCTGCCTTCTCGTCAAAACGCCGCGACTGGGGCCGTACCAAAAGTGTCGAGAAAGGTTTGAAGGTCAGTTTTCAGGTGCTCGATTCGTCCGAGAATCTGGATATGTGCCGTAAAAAGGAAAAAGCAGACGCCTTCGGACAACGATTGCTTGGGCGGGAAGCACTTTGGGGTTGAATTCACGGATACTTGTGGTCATCAGATTTATTTGTTTTGTTGCAACATGAACGCCAGAGAACCATCAAGTTGTGCGGACCACCTGCGGACTACGTTCAGTGCGTCTTCATGTTCAAACGGCCGCCTGATCGTTCGAGCTGTCGTCTGCTCTCTCAAACGTTTCTGCTTGTCGTCCGCTCTCTTAGACGACGCCGGCCCGTATATGTTGGCCCGGTACTTGCGATAAGAAGTAAGTGCAGGCCTCAAAAGACTTACGTTTGAAGGTTGGTAAGCAGGCTCGATGTAAACAGTAAATAAAAGATGTTGATCATGTTACCCGTGACTATCACTGACTTGCTATGCCTAATTAACTTGGTCCGATTCTGCTTGCGATTTTCAGTATCGACGTCGACCATTTCAGCTACGGTTCACGCTTTTGCAGCCCGAGCGGCGTCGCGACTGAAAATCGCGAGCGAAATCTCATCATGCGAATCAGGTTTTAGTGTTCATACTGCGGCGTCCACGCGGAATGAATCGCCACATGTCACATTATTCGCGCGAAGTTTTGCGGTGTAACGAGCCTCGGTAATTTCGCTGACGCCGCTCAAGTAGTCGGACATCGCCAGGAAGACGTAAAATCAACAATTCGAACGCGAAAAAGAGCAGGGGGACTCACACAGACGCCGATAACATCGCGTTTCAATGGTTTGTCTATGGGCGACGGCGAGCTTTTTGCCCACACCCCCCTCGCGCATGCGCGGCGCCGGTGGCGTCCGCTAGGGGCGCTCCGGTTTGTTTGTAAACATGAGTTGGTGTATACACCTTTTTTTGTTTAGCTTCGCACCCAGCCACGGGTCCCTCTATGCGGTATGCGTTCTGACGAAAAAGCAAGAGATTACAAACCCGAAGAAGTAAAAAAGTTTAGAAGGGTCATAACAAGGACGACTGACGGTTGCAATTAAAATGTTAATACGCTCTTCTGTCGACGCGAGAAGTAAGCGATATTTTTACGCATACTGGAAGTTCTAGAATTTAAGATGGCGGCGCCCATGTACAAAAGGACGCCCTGTGAGCTATAGACCTTTTTCTCAAGGGCGCCACCACCTTGAATTGTCGTCACTTCCAGTATGGGCGAAAACATTGTTTCGCCGTCGCCGCGCCAATAGACCTTTTCATTCCAGTAGTTGCCTGACTGTCGGGTAGAGGGCGCTGGCTCACTCGCCGCCATGAGGTTGCTTCAATTTGGTTGGTTTCGGTATCAACGTGCACGCGATTATGTTGCTATTTCGTGCCGTTTTCGCTTCTTTTGTGATACAGGTTTTCTTGTTGTAACACACAGCGAATGAAACGATGGTACTGAGTCACTTGGAGAATCAGTAATTGGTTTCGAGTCTAAATTGCAAGCATTTTCACGAACATGAAGTGCGTCTGATGATGTCCATCTTTCATTTCGACGATGTTTGGCGGTGAAACAACTGCGCTGACGCACAGGGAGAATTACCATCATCCATGGCCGTACACGCAGACACTAGTTTCGAGAAAGAAATAATATAAATAAAAACCAGGACAAGCTCCGCCTCCAGCCGATTCAGTACGCGCTCGTTGCGTGCCGCCGTGCTTTGGCTGCGCGCGCATCGTGTGGTACGGCAGGTCGATAGCTCGCGCTCAAGACAGAGATTATATCTGCTCATCTTGCAACAAACTTTAATGCATGAGTGCTTAGTGAAGATGCAGGCTGAGAACATAATTAACAATGTACTGAATCATGAAGAACAGATAA
The DNA here is from genome assembly GCF_016920785.2 of Ixodes scapularis. Taxonomy (NCBI): domain Eukaryota; kingdom Metazoa; phylum Arthropoda; class Arachnida; order Ixodida; family Ixodidae; genus Ixodes; species Ixodes scapularis. The sequence continues at coordinate 17,560 of NW_024610015.1, read as the reverse complement.
ACGGACAAGTTTATTGCTCGAAGCTTGGTTTTTGTACACCAAGCTTTTATGGAAAGGTCTCCTATAATGACGTAGAGAATATGAAAACGAAGTGATATTGTATCAGCCTGATTTATTTAAAAAAAAGAAAAGTTAGAGAAATGTTTTTATAGACCAACCTAGGGCCAACTAGAAAATCTTTTTAAGTTAAGTACTCCTTATCAACATTTCATAATATTGGGCTTATGAAATAGACTATTTGTTGTATGGACATCTGCTTACGACATTCTCAAGATATAAGATAAGTGACTTGCCCCTCAAATATAGTCTGAAATTCATCTTCAGTAAAATTTGCCAAATAAAATTAAATGGCGCAACAGAAGTAATATATGGAAAGTTCGGCTGAAGTCGAGCGCTGGGCGCCACGCCATGAACCAATGCAGAAAGCTCTTTACTGGTTTGAACCGATGCGCTTCTTAGATTTCAGCGTCGCCAGCTACTGAAAGTAAATCCCTATATATTCGCCGTTGTCAACGCTGCACTCGGGCGATTTTTATGCGGACAGTTTCTTTTCGGTGTCACATATTTTGTACCCCAGGTACTCTCAAGCTGTCTGTGACAGTTTCTTACACGGGGAGTCGCAATATTTTGTTGAAATTAAATAATTGAAAGAAAGAAAATCATTTAGGCAATTAAAAGGCATGGGACCAAGCACGGTATACAGTTTCTTGGAATTCATATATAAACCGATCAAGTGAATGTCTATATCGCAAAAACGATTAAGAACGTCAAACAGATGTAGGTGAAATTGTAAGTAAATTGCCTGACGTTGACGTATCATTATTTCTAGCATAAAAAAAATTAAACGTTCGTACTATCTTGTCCACAAGTTCCCACATATACCGTAATCAAAATAAACTGTTCTCGATATGTTATAAATACAAAACACGATGCTTTCAGTAAACACACGTGGCTACTTATGCCGAGTAATTTTGTCACCTTTCTTGAGATCTTAAATGCGCGATCATATGCACTTAACTTTTTCTTCCTATTGCGAATGTCTCGCCACTATTAGTAAGCAAACCTAAGTTCTCATAGGTTACTAACCTTTGAACACTCGTTCTGTTATAGTCATATATGTACTCAATGAACGTGAGCGCTAACGCTGACTTATGTGCCATATAACCTCTTATCATGGATCCGACACGCCGACGGTAAAAGTAGTCAAAACTTCTTACAAAATTAACTGCAGAATTTGTGCACATAATTATGTAATGCAATTACGTGGTACTTTCCGGAGTAAAGTAAGAAGCGCGGTGAAACGCGACGATAAACACAAATTTAACGCATTTGCCAAGGCGCGGAGTAGCGAGAAGGGGAGAGCGGAGCAACAAGTTGAAGCAACCTAATGGCGGCCGAATCACGTGAATCCAAGATGGCAGCGCCCATGTGGCGGAGAGTGAAAAGGTCTATAGAAGACATTTAGGATATAAGCGTACCCGTCACACATTCTCATTTTGCCTCCCCTCTCTTTCTTTACTATTTGCAGGTTGAAATGTTTTATTATTTTCTCGTCGCCATACCGGATATGCCTATCAGGTGGCTGGGGATGAGAGTACAGGAGAAAAGGTCTATTCCTAAGCGCCCCGGCCCGCACTCGAGATATCATGGGAACCGTGTTCCTTCAGCTCCCTAGTGACCGCTAATTGTGACGAATCCCATGATTACACAGTTATTGAGCGTAATTCGGAGTCAGTCTGAACAAGCGCCTGATATACCCCAAGGACCTGTCATATCATTTTTAAACTTTCTTGTCAATGTCAGCATTTTTGATACTGTGCATGTGATCCACCATTCAACCTGGCTGAGCTGCAGAAATCTCCTACAATATTATAATTCTCGTGATTGTTGTTATAGTAGGAATTGCTTAAAATTCCGTGAATTTACAACAACAAAAACCAGGATTTAGATCGGAGTCCGTGGGGCTGTTTATAGCATTTTTAGCGTCTTTGAGCTGTACGAGAATGATAAGAATGTAAGAGATTTCTGCATCCCATCCAGGTTAAAGGGTGGACAGCATGCACAGTATCAAAAACGCTGACATTGAGGAGAAATTTTAAAAGCGATATGCGACGTGACAGTAACCGAAGGAACCCCCGTCGACGCCGTGCTAGATGCGGCGGTAGCGTTAGTTTCGTTGCCGGAAGTATTCTCAGTTCAACATATGGGTGCTATGCACTTTCAAATAGTCGTAAACAGTAAAGTAGCAGTACGGAAGTTGCAGGACGCCGGAAGTCTCTCCATCGGTGGCAACCTGGTCCCCCTCGTCCCGGTAGGGCCACAAGTAACTACGGTTACAGTGTTGTTCCTGGATGGATGGATGTTAATGGCCATTCCCTTTGTAACGGGCGGTAGCTTGCGCCACCTAGCCTAAGTCTAAAAAGACAAAAACGTGATTCCTCCCGCCCTTTTAAGACCAATTTTTTCTCCCCCTAACTATCACCAGGCAGTGTGGGATATCACCAGGATGACCTTCGGGGGATCGGGCAAAAAAACTAAAAAACATCACCCCCCTGCCTCTTCCCCCCGGCGAGGGAGTCGCCAATTTTCCTCTGGTCAAACCTTTTCGGCGTTACCCCAGCACCGGACCCACTGGGAGACAGGGTTGAGACTTTGGGCCGGAGCCACGCGGGAGGGAGTCCCAATTTTCCTCTGTCCCGCCTGTTCCCAGCTGTGCTAGTTAGTTGTCCATCATTTAATTTTCCCTAGATAATTTCCACCAATCCTCTAATCGTCTCTTTGTCACTGTAATCTTTTTCTCTACCATCCTTCCATCGTCGCCAGTGAAACCCAGGGCCCCGGCCAAATCCGTTACCCCTTCAGGGAGGGCAGGACGAAGCCTCGTGCACTTCAAAACCAAGTGCTCCAGTGTCTCGCTATCATTATGGCAGGCGGCACATAACGTGTCGGTCTCCTGAAATTTAGCCCTATATGTCCGTGTCCTCAAAACTCCCGTTCTTGCCTCGAACAGCAAAGCACTTCCCAGTGAATTGTCAAATAGCTTTTCCTTTCTTATCTCCTGCTTTCGTGACCTGTACACTGCTAAAGCTGATTTCTCCTGCATTCTCCCCTCCCACATTTTCCTCTCCGCCTCTTTCACCTTCTTTTTCACTGACGTAGTCTGTTCAGCCCCATCACCTGTGTGTAGATATTTGAATGTAAGCTTTCGGGTTCGGTTGGTCCATTTTGTGTTTAAACTTTTCATGTATAAATACTTGAATACCTTACGTGCCCACCGCGTATCCTCCATTTCAGTCAACCTTTGTTCAAATTTCAACTTACTAATTGCCTCCCTGCTCTCAAAAGACGACCATCCCATGTCCCCCTGTACTCCCTCATTTGGTGTTTTTCCATGTGCTCCCAGCGCCAATCTGCCTACGCTTCTTTGTCGAATTTCTAGCCCTGATTGAACCTCAGATTTCATGCACAGCACTGCATTGCCAAAAGACAGTCCTGGCACCATCACTCCCTTCCATATACCTCTGACCACTTCATATCTGTTATAGTTCCATAGTGCCTTGAGCTTCATAATAGATGAATTTCTTTTCCCTTTTCTAATCGTGTTCTCCTCGTGTTCCTCTAGATATTTCCTTCCTTCATTGAGCCAGACCCCTAGATATTTGTACTTTTCTACGTGTTCTATCACTGTGTCCTGTATCTCCAGGGGTTCCCCCTTCTCATCGTTGAAAACTATTATACCCGACTTGTCCCTACTGAATTTTAGTCCTAAACTGTCCCCTTCCCCGCTGCAAATTCTAATCAGTTCCTGTATTGTCTCACGGCTTTCTGATACGAGTACAATGTCATCTGCATACATTAACCCTGGCAATAGTTGATTTACCTTATGTCCTTCCTCCATGTAATTCAGGTCAAAACCTAGGTTGCACTGTTCTAATCTTTTTTCCATCTCACTGAGGTATATCATAAAGAGCAGGGGAGACAATGGGCAACCCTGTCTAAGTCCTCTTTTTATTGCTGCTGGTTTTGTAGTTTCGGCTTCCCATTTTATAATCACCCTATTCTCCGTATAAACCCGTTCTAGGAACTTAACCGTGGTTCCCCCTAGGCCATACCCTTTTAGCTGTTCCCAAAGTTTTTCCTGATTCACATTGTCATATGCCCCTTTGATGTCCAAAAATGCTACCCATAATGGCCTTTGGCTTGTCATTGCTATCTCTATGCACTGAGTGATTATGAACAAGTTATCATCTAATCGTCTATCCATCCTGAAACCGTTTTGGAGCTCCCCCAGAATCTGCTTTCTCTCTGCCCATTCTTCCATTCTTCTTTTTACGATTTGCATAGCTAGTCTGTATATTACTGAAGTTACTGTGATTGGTCGGTATGATTTGATACTGTCTTTGTTTCCCCTGCCCTTATATAGTAATCTCATTCTGCTCAATTTCCAGTCACTGGGTACCTCCCCTCCCATAAGTATCTGGTCAATCACCTGCCTTAGTTTCAATTTGCTTGTTTGGCCTAGAACTTTTATCAGTCTCATTGGTATGCCATCTGGACCTGTCGCAGTTCCAGCCGGAACCCTTCCTTCTGCTTTCTCCCATTCCCCTATGGTCGTTTCCTCTCCTTCACTATGATCCTCCTCTTGTGTTGTGTAGATGCTATTATTCCCTATGGCCTGATCTGATTCTAACTCTGAAAATGCTGCTTCGATTGTATGTCTAATGTATTCCCTTGCCTCTTCCCCCTCTACCTTTGTCCCTTCCTGTGTGATTAGTGTCTTCTGGTACTCCTCAGTCTTTTTTCCCTGTGCACTGATGTGTTCCCAGAACCTTTTTGCCGCATTCCTATCCTTTTGGTTTATCTCTATCATCCACTGGACCCCTGCCCTCCCAATTTTGGCCTGTATTAATGTTGATGCCTCCCGCTTTCGTTCCTGAAAGTCCTCCCATTTTGCTGTCACTTCGGCTGGAGTGGCCCCCTTATTTTTTGCCCATCTGTGTTCTCTAGATGCCGCTTGGCGTCTCGATATTGCTGCCTTAACCTCTTTATCCCACCAGCTTTTGAGCTTGCGTTTATGTTTCCTTCCTCCTTGTCTGGTTCGATATTTCTCTAATTCTCTTTTGAAAACAGTAACTAAGTCTTCATATGTCCATTCTCTTTCCGGTAGCTTGGACACTATGTTCTCGATCCGCTTAGATACCTCCTGTAATTGTTTATCATTTAAGTTATTTCTACCCTCTTGTTTTTGATTTTGCGTTTCTGATTTTACTGTGCCAAATCTGATCTTGATTCTCTTATGGTCGCTCCCCAGACTTTTTGTGCTTTCCTCATCTATTTCCATACCTCCAAGTCTGTTGTATATCTTCCGTGACATTAAACAGTAGTCGATAGTCGAGTGTGAGTTCTTTCTCTCCCATGTTATTTTTCCATCACATTTTACCTGGGCGTTAACCAATACCAGATCAAGAGCTTCACAGAACTCCTCTAACATCCTACCTGTTGTATCCGTATGTCCATCAAAGTCTTCCAAATGTGCATTCATGTCCCCCAGGATAATTATTTCCTTGTTAGTGCCGATTTCCCTAACGTCTCCTGATATGCATGTTAAGTGTTCTGCGTTTTCCTCCCCTGCATCGCTCCCTGTTTTTAGATACACAAAACCCAGGATTGTGTCTAAACCTCCAATATTGCCTTTGATCCACATGTGTTCCCTGCAGTCCTCTCGTTCCCTTTCCCATTCCTGACCCTTCACTAAAATCCCTAATCCGCCTCCCTTGCGTTCCCCGTTGGCCCGGTTGCATCCCATCCAATGATATCCCGGTATGTGTGGTGGTTCTTCCAAATCCCTCAGATGTGTTTCTGCTAATCCATACACTGCAAAGTTTTCGCTTTCTAATTGCTCCTCAATCTCCTCCCACTTTATTCTGTTCCTGCCCCCCTGCATATTTATGAAAGCTATGTTAAGTAGCTTCTTCTTCCTGTTTCTGCGTGGCTTCCTCCCACCCTCCCTGGCCACCTCCCCCAAACCCACATTGCCGCTCTCCTCTACCCCTTTGCCCTCCGGTGTCTCTCTGATGTGCCCACCCCACCTCCCCTCTCCTACGGGCCCTTCGCCTCGCTCCTGGCAGGATTCTTCGCCCTTAGAGCTTTGGGGCCTCCTAAAAAAGCCACCGCCTTCCCTGCCATCCGCCACCCAACGGCCCTCCCCACGTAGGGGCTGAAATGGATACCGGTCCCCTCAAAAGCCTTCGCTCTGTTATTGCGCACCTCCCAATTCATGTCCATCACCCCGAAACCCATCTCCCTTCCCAGTCTCCTGATGTCCCGGTTTGCGGCCACCACGGCTCTCTCGATGTGAACGCCCTGGCCCCTCACCTCTGGCACTGTGCAGACATGGATCTCTACATTGTCTGATGTCGCCCTCAACTCCAGCACTCCCCTGCGCAACTGCTTCCCCACCCCTCCCCCGTTCCCTCGTAATACATCGTTCAGTCCCCCCGCTATCACCACGAGGTTTTGGCCTTCTTTTGTCTCCCATAGTTTATCTTTCACCCCCTCAATCACCGCCCTCATTGTCTGTCCAGGCAACACCCCAATCCGGACCCTGGCGTCCCCCTTCACCCTTTCAGCTATTGCCCTCCTGCACCTTTCCATGTTGGAGTCCCCTGCTATGATCACGTTGCCCTCCATGTCCTGCCTACTCTCCACTAAAGCAGGGGCTTTGCCCTTTGACTTTTCCTCCCCTTTTCCCGTCTCTTCTCCTCCCGGCTTCAGTGCTTCTTTGTACGTCCTCCCCCCATGACTTTCTACGACCGTGTCGTTTGCTGTGATGTCCGATGGCAGAAGGACCACCTCCAGATCTGCCAACTCTTCGTTCGCCTTCGCCAGCTTGTCGTCCACTGTCTGCCTTTCACTTCTTTCCCTCTCCAGCTCTGCCTCTAACTTCACAATCCTTGCCATCAGCTCTGTGTTCTCTGCTTCCAGCCTGTCCTGTCGTGCGTTTAGGACGCACATTCTACACATGAACTCTGTCATCCCTGCCTCGTCTACGCTATCAAACCTTGTGTCCTCTATGTCCACTGACTTTTTGCAGTCACCACACTGTACGTGTGTTCCCTTCCTCTGCCCGCCAAGTTCTCCCCCGTCCACCCCTTTGTTTTCGCCCTTCTCGTCCCTGAGCCCCTCCCTAGCCTCCTTCATCTGCAGCTCCATTCTCTCTCGAGCCTCCCGCTCCTTCCCGAGTTCCCCCCTCATCATCTCCAACATCCCCTTCACCTCATCAGCATTCACGCAGATCCGGCATTGGTACTCTTTGTCCGCTGCTTCCTCCACGCTCCCGAACGGGGTTTCCATGAGGAAGCACCATCGTTCACACTTACCGCATGCCACGTTGGGCACATCCGGTTTGGCCCTGTCTGGCTTGGCCTTGTCCGGTTTTTTTGCCATTCGCGCTCCTGTCCTCCCCAAATACCTCTAAATCCAACTGAAGGAACAGTGTCCCTATATAATTTCAAATTAACTGACCGAGACAAAGCGCCCGCCAAAAAAATTTGAACTACACGTGTCCCGACACGTGACCCTACACTACCGCTACAATCGCTTCCCCCTACCCCTACATTCCCATTTCACCTCCCCGATGCTACTGCTCTATTGAATCTACTTTATGCTAAGCCATAAGTAGTACACTTAAAACCAAACTCAGATACAAAACAACAAATTTTCACTTAGCTTCGAGCTCCGGAATCCGCGTCCGATCCGTCCGCGTCCGTCCGATGGTTTTCGAGCTTCGAGCTCCGGAATCCCGTCCGATGGTCCTGCCGGCACACGTCCCCGACGAGCTCCTCGTGCAAAGCCTGGCCCAGCACGGCAAGGTACAAGAACTCTCGTACGGTGTGTACAAAGATACGCCCAGCATCAAGACGGGAACAAGGTATGTGAAGATGGAGATGAAAGAACAAAACCCCGTTCCAAATTTTCTACGTATCGGCGGTTATAGAGTCACATGCGACTACAGAGGTATGAAGAAGGTGTGCCGGCGCTGTAAAAAAGAAGGGCACTTTAAGGCGCAATGCGCGGAAGAGTACTGTATGAGGTGTGCGTGCTTCGGCCACGCCACCGAGACGTGCGCAGCAGGCTGCCGGCGGTGCGGAGCGGCGCATGCTACTGTTGACTGTTCTGCCCGGCGCTCGTACTCGACGGTGGCCGGTTTACCAGCGGAGGACTTCCCGGAGCTGCCTGGAACAAGTAAAGAAAAGGAGAGGACGGACCTGGCCGCGGGAGCAAGCTGGCAACGACCGCAGGAGGCCCGAACAAAGAAGACGGTCGCGGGGGCGGGAGGTGACGCGGTAGGCCTAACGGCGGGAGGCCTAACAGCGGCGCCCGCCCCCCACGTGGGTGACAAGCCGTCGACAGGAGGGATGGAAATGGTGACAGGAGTAGCTGACGCCACCGACGCCTCGACCACGTCGGGGGAGCAGACGGAAAAGGCACCGAATGCGGGGGGCGAAGCCTCAAAGACCCCATGGGAGGAAAACGCCCCAGACCATGCCGCGGCGAAGGGTGAGTTGTACCCGAAGTGGAGCACGACAGTGGATGACTTGTTTGGGTCGGAATCAGAAGATCTTGTGGTCGACGTGAGAAGTGACGAGACAGAGGAAGACAACGTAGAGAAGATGGAGGAACCCGCTGAAGACAAGAGAAACACGTGTGTCTACACCCCCTTGGACGACAAGAGAGCGAAGGCGAAGGAAGAGAACGCCAAGCGCAGCGAGGCCTCTTCGTGCCGTCAGAGGCTGGGGTTGAAAAAGAGCCGTAAGGAAGCCAAAGGAACGCCGTACGACAGAGACAAGTAAAGGGGTGGGTCTTTCTTGTTTTTTCTTTACGACGGAGCTGGGAAGACCGGCGGGTGATGACGGGCGTCAAGCTCGCGCTCTGTCGACACCACAGTTACCGAGATACGCGCTACCAAGCACAGCACTCTTCAAGGAGAATAACAAGCTCAAGTCGACAGAAGTTGGAAGTCAGGTTACCGTCGGCAACGTAGTTTCCCCCGTCCCGATGGGTCTACAAGAGAAGATAGTCGCAGTTTGTTCCTGCCAGCACACATCCCCGACCTGCTGCTTGGCTTTTGTCGCCGGGAGGGAATTCGCCGGCCCAGATGCAGCCACGGACGAGCGGACAGGGAGTTCGACGCCTCGCACACAAGAGTCTCCGAGGACGCCCGGGGAACGCCGACTCTGTGAGTGGAACGAAATGTTTTCTTCTCATAACTTTCCGCATGCGATGGGACTTAAATATACTCAGGATACCCCGAAAAAAAAAAGGAAAAGGAGGCCCCCATATGGAAGGGGTCGGGAATGGGCAGACCCTAGACTGCGAGTTTCCAAGGGAGCCGGCATGGTGATGGACGCCCCAAGGAGGACCCTGGCATATGGAAATAGGGAGGAAAGGACAATAGTTGGGAGAAAGATAATCCCCGGGGTTAGGACACTCAAAATGCAGCGCATGGAAGAATGTTACACGCGGGGTGCGTGCTTCAGGCACGTCACGTTTACGGAGGTGGCGGGTGCCAAGGATGAGGGATGTGGCCCGCGCCTGAGGGGGGCGGCCAACACGTCACAGCAGTGCGGCGACGGCGGGGTGCCCGACGGAGAATTGACCGGTTGGATTGTGTGTAACTGGAAGGACGACGACCGAGTGGGGCTCCGGGGCCTCGTGGAGGGAGGTGCGTCGCGGGCCTGGGGGCGTCGGTGCGACGGCGGCAGGTGCGGTGGCTGCCGCCCACTACGGGACCCCGGACAGACAACGAAGCAGAGACACTGGTACCGGCGGGATGCGACGTGTGGGACTCTACGAACTGTAGTACGGCGTGCAACGGCTACATATCCTGTGAGTGTGACAATGTTAAGTCCTTTATAATAGGTATGCTGCTTAGGCTGCTCACATTTAATGTACAAGGTTTTAAGTCGGTTCGTAAACAAACGGAAGTTATACAGTTTGCGCGAGCGGCTCGGTGTGATCTGTTGTTTTTGCAAGAAACAAACTTTGCAAGCCCAAAAGAAAGGGAAGAGTTTCGGGCGAGGTTTTGTGTGGAATGTTATTTTTCGTTTTCGCATGGGCGCTGCGGAGGAGGGGTAGGGGTGGTTATTTTCAATAGAGCACTGATTAATCATTCCTTTCGCATGTACGATACGCAAGGAAGAGTTATTAGTTTTGACTTTAATTGGGGTAAAAAGAAATATAGAGTGGTGAACGTATATGCACCGGCAACGCCTTCCTTATGTAATGATTTTTTTCGAGGGGTGGACTGCTATTTGTTGAATCCATCTCCTACAATTTTGCTTGGGGATTTTAACTGCTTTTTGGATACGAATAGAGATATTAGGGGACCCGGGCAGGGGCGAGAAAATTGGACTGGGCGAGAACTGCGGCGGATAGTACAGCATTTTAACCTTGTGGACGCGTGGACGCACCTTCATGGTGACGAGTTCCAGCATACGCGGCAGTTAGGAAAAACAGCCACCCGTCTTGACAGGGTGTACGTAGCAAAGGTGCTTGTGAACGCGGTCCAGGGATGCTCCGCACTGGATATGCATAATACACCGGTGTACATTTCTGACCATAGACCGGTTTACATAGACATTAAAGGAGACGACAGGGACAGTTTGGCAGGAAAAGCGTGGCGTTTAGATAACCGCATTTTGTTAGATCCGGTTACGCGGGAGGCTCTCGCAGAGCGTTTAATGGAAAGGTTAAAGGCAGCAACGCCGGATGCAAAGTCGTGGGACGAATTAAAAGTTAAATGGAAGGAAGACTGCGAGGGCGCAGCGAGGGCTTGGAGAAAACAGCAGAATGCACGGTTGTGGGACGTGGTATGCAGGGTAAGGATAGTATTGAAAGGGGGGCCACTTACTCCTCTAATGAAGGAGTACCTAACAGAATTGCAACGGCGGTACGAGAGGCTGCTGCGCATGAGCTCGGCGGCGGGAACCGCAACCTGGAATAGGACAGGACCACAGGCACACCCGGAAGTGCTCCGCATGGCGGAGCAAACGTTAGTAAGGGACAGACAGCCCCCAGAGGTGGGAGATGGGGATGTAGTAGGCACAGACGACCCAGCTATGCTGAGTCGTTTTGGAGCACACTTCGCGGCCTTGGCACGATCTGAAGGGACGCCTATTGGTTCGCAGGAGTTTGTGAGATTTCTGCCCGACCTCCCAACGATATCCCCAGAATTGGCACGGACCTTAGTCAACCCGCCGACGGCGGAGGAAGTATTTAAGGCCTTGAAACATATGAAGACCGGCGTGTCGCCGGGGCCAGATGGGCTAACAGTGGAATTCTACAAGACGTACTGGAGTCTCCTACAGGAGCACCTGGTACAGATGGTCCGAAAGGCTGTGTTGGGGGAGGAGGTGCCCACATCGTTTGGGCAAGGACGTATGGTCTTGCTGCCAAAGGAAGGCGGGGACCGCGGGGACCCCAATTCGTGGAGACCCGTAACATTGTTAAATACAGATTATAAACTCGTGGCGCGAATTGTTTGCGCGAGGCTGCAAAGGGTGTTGCCTGAGGTAGTTTGTCCATGGCAGGTGAGCTCGGTGCCGGGCCGAAGTATTTTCGCCGCTGCGGCTCTTACGAGGGACTTGATAGAATATACAAGAATAAGATCGGCGAAGGGGATGCTGGTCTCGTTAGACCAGTCGAAAGCTTTTGATAGGATTGAACATGCATATCTGTTTGCGGTTCTTGAAGCCTTCGGTGTACCGCAAGAAATTATAATGGCACTGCGGAAATTGTACGGGGGGATGACTAGTGAGTTGATGATCAATGGCCGCATAGTTAGTTCTTTTCCAGTAACTCGGGGGGTGAGACAAGGGTGTCCGCTGTCCCCAGTACTGTTCATTTTGTCGTTGGACCCCTTTCTGGTAAAGATTACGAAGGACCCATGGGTGCGGGGCCTGCCGATGCCGGGATCGGAGAGGGCAGTTGCGCTGGCGTACGCAGATGATATAACGTTGTACCTCGAAGACGTAGATAGTGTACATAGAGTGTTTAAGCTTTTTGAAGAGTATGCGCTAGTGTCGGGGGCTCGCCTTAATCATAGTAAGAGTAAAGCACTGCGTTTGGGAGGGGTTTATGGGCCGCTCCCGCAGGTCGCTTGGGGGCCTCATGTAAAAATTTTAGGTATCACATATAATTCCACTGGACTGTCTTGTATAACATGGAATAACATAGAAACTGAAATGGAAAAAAAAATAGAAATCGCAAAATCTTATAATTTGCCACCAGCAGAGAAACGATATGTAGCGCAGACAATACTGTGTGGACGGCTGTGGTACGCGGCCAGGGTGGGCGTTCCACCGGCAGACTTTGTAATGCGAGTACAACGCCAGCTGAACTCCTTTTTTTGGAGCGACAAACAAGTGAAGGTAGCCGAGCCGGTTATAAGTTTGGCCAGAACCAAGGGAGGGTGGGGGTTCTTCTGCGTCAGCACCCTTGCGGGGGTGTTAGGTTTAAAAACTTTGCTGGCGATTGTGGAGGAGGAGGAGAATCCGGCGCGCCCTTTGGCGCTGTATTTTCTGGGGCCACAGAGACGCGAGATAGTGCCAAGGGTGTCTGGGAACTTGCTCCCGTCGGCCGAGCGGCCTCCCCTGTTTTTTAAAAGAATGTTAGCCTTGTGGAGACAGTTGAAGTTCCACGATCCCGAACTTGACGTCTGGGCAAGCCCGGCGGTACGGGTGATGGAGGAGTTGGCGATTGCGCGAGTTCCACCTCATAGACGCAGAGGGATGGAAGGGTTTCCCTGGAATAGTATGACAGCACCGAGGATACCGAGCCACGTACAGGAATTCCAGTGGAGGAAAGGGTGGGAGGTGCTCCCGACAAAGGATAAAGTCCGAAGGTGGGGGAAGGATGTGAACGCGTTGTGCCCTAATTGTGAGCACATAGAGAATTGTCAGCACGCATTTACCGAATGTGTCGTGACGCGCACCTTTTGGAGGGCGATAGATTGCGGGTTTCGAGGGTTGAAAATTTTGTGGCATCGGGAGCGGGGTTCATGCCCGACAGGGAACTTTGCACAACTGCTGGTGGCTGCAGGGGATTATGCCTTGTGGAAAAATAGGAACCAGGCGGTGGTGGTAGGACGAAGACAACGAGCCTTGTGGCCGATTTTGGGTAGATTACGAGCCGAATTAAGAAGCCATCTGGAGCAAGAGCTGTTCACCTTGGGAGAGGAGATGTTTTTAAGAAGATGGTCATGCCAATTTGTAGACGTGATGAGCGGCCATGTGGCGCTCAAGTTCCCACCCTTAGACTTTGTATAAAATTTTAGGTTTTGAGGATGGGTAGAAACTACCCCCATCCATTCCTTTTTTAAGGTTGTAATAGAGGTAGGTGGTACGCCAATTAGCTAAGAGTTTACCTGTATCTCTGTGTGGACAAAGACCGAAGTGATGTGAGTGATGTGGAAGTGTTTGTAAATTATATGACTTATGTTGGTGAAAATAAAATTTTTCAACCAGGATTACGGTATTCCTAGTGATCGGTAGTTTCGCATGATTCTTTTAGCGCGAGCCGGGGTGCTTGGTTTCAGTTTCCCCGTTAAATTCAGCTATTCAGTTTCCCCGTTAAATTTAGCGGGTCAAATGACGTCACATGTTTTCGTGTGACGTCACCCATAAACAAATTCAGTTTCTCCGCTAGATTTAGTGGAAAAATTTACGTCACCTGACCTCAACGCCAATTCAATTTCCCGCTAAAATCAGCGAGGAGGTTACGCCGACGCTGTGAAACGCGGAAACAGGCGCCAAAGAGCCGCGCTTTAAATGAGGATTCAGCTCCGTGGGAGTTTTGACCGAAACCCCGAATATGCACCCCACATTCCCAGTTGCGCCCTGATGTTTCAGAAATATTTTTTCGTCAATCTCACCTTTCCTGGCTCAGCAAACGAACTCAACACCTTGAAACTCTCCTTTTCCACCAATCTCTAATAATTATACATTCATGTACCTTCAGCATCATTTTATTTATTTTATTTATTTATTTATTAGAGTACCTACATCGCCTAGAAAACATTACAGTAGGGGGGGGGCACAAAAATAACATGCAAAATATACATCGTTATACACGAAAAAAAGAAGAAAACACTAGTACACTTATAAAGACTAAATCATGAAAATTTAGACAATTGATTGAATTTTCTCAAAGAACAGCTCTGGCATCAAAGTTTCTACAATGTCATTAGGAAGCTTATTCCAATCCTCAACAGACCGTAAAAAAAAAGAGAATTCAAAAACATCAGTTCTGCACTTATATGGACGGATCTTTTTTGAATTGTCAACCCTTAAAGACACATAAGCAGGTTCTAGAAGATGTGTTGATTTACATATACCAGTATTATTGTGGAAGATGTTATGCAGAAGTTTTAGACGAAGGCACTGACGTCTGTGCCTCAGCGGCCTCCAGTCCAGCGATGACTTCAGTTCAGTTATACTTGTCCTGAAATCATAATTTCCCGTAACAAACCTTGCAGCACAGTTCTGTATTTTTTCAATCTGCTCCTCCAAGTTGAACCTATAGGGGTCCCAGATTGTACACGCAAATCAAGAACTGATCTAACAAGTGAAAAATATACGGTTTCTTTCAGTGACGAGGAGGCCAATCTAAAATTACGTTTAATGAAACCTAGCGATCGACTAGCCTTGGCGGTTATATGGTCAGCATGTTTATTCCAACTTAAATTTGACGAAAAAATAACTCCTAAATATTTGGTTTCATTTAAAAGGATGAGGGGCAATCCACCAATGGTGTATGAAGGGAAGAAATTCGTTTTTCTTGTGAACCTGATATAGACACATTTCGATATATTCAAAGACATACGCCATTGAAAACACCAAGCTTCAATCCTGTCCAAATCACTTTGAAGAGCAAGGGCGTCAGCATTACATGAAACATCTGCGTACAAAACGCAATCATCGGCATATAATCTTATTTTAGAAGAAACTTTTTCGACCAGATCATTAATGAAAATTAAAAACAGGTGAGGTCCGAGTACCGATCCCTGTGGGACACCAGATGTAACTTGGACTGACGGGGACCGAATCCCATTAATTACTACAGACTGTTTCCTGTAGGTTAAGTAGTCACCTATCCAACAAAAAAGAATTTGGAATCAATGTTTAGTTTCCGAAGCTTAAACATGAGGAGAGCATGTGGAACCACATCAAATGCCTTATTAAAATCTAAAAATATGCAGTCGACCTGTTTTGCCCTATCGAATGACAATGCCAAGTCATGATAGAATTCAGTTAACTGAGTAGTGCGGGATAAACCAGAACGGAAGCCATGCTGAGCTGGAGTAAAAAAATTAATTTGGGCAAGGTGACTCATGAGACAGGTGTAAATCACGTGTTCCATGACTTTACAAGATTCACTCGTAAGAGAGATTGGCCTGTAATTAACGACTAGATTTTTGGGACCAGACTTGTGAATCGGGACAACATTTGCAGTTTTCCAGTCATGTGGTAATACACCAGTCTCCAAAGACACTGTAAATATAATGGTCAAGTAACGGGAGATAACATCAGCACAGGACTTTAAAACAGTGTTCGGGATATCATCGGGACCAGACGCTGAACCTTGCTTTATTTTGGTTAAAAGCTTAAAAATACCATGCACGTCAAAATAAAATTCAGACATGCGAACCACAGGATTAACCGTTACTTCGGAATGATCATTATCACACGTAATGACATCCGAAAATACAGACCTAAAGTAGTTATTAAAAGTGACAGCCTTTAAGTTGTCATCGGTGACAATGTCACCACTGACACTCAAAGGTGGGACGCCCACGGTATCCTTACGATTTGATCAAATGAACTTCCATAACTCCTTCGGGTTCTGTTTAAGCTTAGTATTTAGCGTCCCGAAGTAATTTGCTCGGGACGAAGTTATCGCATGCTTGAGGGCAGCTCCTATCTCAATTAATTTTCTGTAAGATGCAGAGTCATGGCGTGTGTGGTATTGTTTCAGGGCACGTTTATTTTTGCTTGTTAATTTGCGCGATTCAGAATTAAACCATGGTTTGTCACGACGTCGCTTGGACGAAAGAATTCTAGATGGAACGAAAGTTTCAACAAGGGTTGATAATCTCGTTTTAAAAATGTTCCACAATAAATGCACGTCACCCGATACGCTTAATTCTTCGGAAGCCGGAAAATATGAACTTAGGTTATTCGATAGGCCAGTATAATCACCCCTATCGAATAAGTACACTTTCTTAGGACGAAACGAAAAATCATGTTCAAGAGAACAAGCCAAATTAGCGACCACAGCCATATGGTCACTAATTCCAGGAATGACTGTTACAGCTGTAATAGCCGAATCGTAATTACTGAAAAGAAGATCTAGAAGACTCGAGCGGCTGGGAGAAATTCTCGTGGGCTCGTTAACGAACTGTTTAAGACTGTAGTCGTTAATGAGATTAATAAATGCTGCGTATATACCAGAAGAGCTAGCAGTTAAAGGCCGGTGATCTATCCATTGGATTTCAGGTAAATTAAAGTCGCCACCAATAACAACAAAACCGTCTTCGACCACTGACAAAGCATTGTACAAAGAAAAAACTGGGCTAGCATCACTTGCTGGCGGCCTATAGAAACAGCCTACGGAAAGGTAGTTGCCATTTTCAAGGTAGACGCGGCACCAAACCGTTTCACAAGATAAGCCATTGAAATCAATCTTGCAGCTTTTTAAACTTTCATGAATCTCACCTTTCCTGGCTCAGCAAACGCACTCAACACCTTGAAACTCTCCTTTTCCACCAATCTCTAATAATTATACATTCATGTACCTTCAGCATCATTTTATTTATTTTATTTATTTATTTATTAGAGTACCTAAATCGCCTAGAAAACATTACAGTAGGGGGGGGGCACAAAAATAACATGCAAAATATACATCGTTATACACGAAAAAAAGAAGAAAACACTAGTACACTTATAAAGACTAAATCATGAAAATTTAGACAATTGATTGAATTTTCTCAAAGAACAGCTCTGGCATCAAAGTTTCTACAATGTCATTAGGAAGCTTATTCCAATCCTCAACAGACCGTGGAAAAAAAGAGAATTTAAAAACATCAGTTCTGCACATATATGGACGGATCTTTTTTGAATTGTCAACCCTTAAAGACACATAAACAGGTTCTAGAAGATGTGTTGATTTACATATACCAGTATTATTGTGGAAGATGTTATGCAGAAGTTTTAGACGAAGGCACTGACGTCTGTGCCTCAGCGGCCTCCAGTCCAGCGATGACTTCAGTTCAGTTATACTTGTCCTGAAATCATAATTTCCCGTAACAAACCTTGCAGCACGGTTCTGTATTTTTTCAATCTGCTCCTCCAAGTTGAACCTATAGGGGTCCCAGATTGTACACGCATAATCAAGAACTGATCTAACAAGTGAAAAATAAAAAAAAAAAAAAATAAAAAAGAAAAAAAGATACCTGCGCCGCGCCACGCAAATGTTTTAAGGACATCCCAGCACATTCCTA